>NC_058377.1:107044295-107226795 GCF_018350175.1 Felis catus | reverse complement strand
TGCAGCCGAGCACCAGGGGGACCTAGAAAGACCACCGTGTGGGTACGGTCATCCCTGGGTGGCAATGGAACAGAAGAACAGACAGGCACCTGAAGGGGCCTCCTGCACCCGGAGTGCTGTGTGCCTCGGACATCGCCCGCGAGCGTGGGCGGGCGGCGGGAGGAGCCCCCGTGCCCCGGGGAGCTGCGAGAGTGGGCGAGGGGCCAGGGCACGGCCTAGGGCAGCTAGGCTCAGCCGGGCCCAGGATCGCTGCTCTCAGCCTCTGGAGGGGGAGGCTGAAGCAGGGCGGAGGAGGGGAAGAGCACCCAGCCCTCCACGGGCCTGCCCCTCTGCCCGCAGGGAGGGCACAGTGGCCGGAGTCTGCCACGCACGACAGGGGACAGGAAGAGAGGCCCGGGCCTGCCTGAGGCTCTTTGCCTACCGCCTGCTGCCCCCTGGGAAGGAGGCTGCCTGCCGGCCTAACGCTACCCAGCAGGCCCTGGTGTAACTCAGCTCCCATACGCAAGGGTCTGTACCCAGCCCCAGGGGGATCCCGGGGATCCTGGGGGATGACGGGTCTGGTGTGCCAGCAAAGGCCAGACCTTTCGTGGGAAATTGGCCCACTTTTGCTAGTGGAACAGTGGCTGTGCCCTCAGCTGAGGTCGGCGGTGGAGTCTGGAGGCAGAAGCCCTGGACCCCTGGCCACCCTGGCTATGCAACGGGTCCTACACGGCCTTTATACGGGGGCTCTTAGGCAGCTGTTTGAAGCAGCACTTTGCTGGTGAGTCTGGTGTGGGGCCTCTGGGGGGGGGGAGGGGGTCACAGCTGGAGGCCCCCGCCCCCAGAGAGAAGGCTAAGGAGCTTTTAGAACCCAGGCTCTGCTCAAGGGGTTGTCACCTTCCCTCTTCTGCCACACACTTCCCTCCGCCGGCTCCCCAGCCTCAGATTCCTTCAGGAGCCCTGCTCCGTACAGAGAAGGTGCCATGATCTGGTATGTGCCCTGGGGACCATCAGCACCCACTCTCTAGCTGCTGGGTTCAAATGCCAGTCGTCCATAGAACCCCCCCCCCCCCCAACTGACCACACTGAAAGCCACAAGCTAGGGATCCCAGGCCGTGCACTTGCGCCGTCCGAGTTACCTGGGTGCGGCTGGCGGAAGTTGCCTTTTCTTCCAGAAGGGTCCACTTCCCTCCCGCCAAACGTGCCCGCTTCCGGCCCCCAGGGACAGGAGCCCTTTCGCCTGGCTCCCCCGGCTTTCCAGTTTCCCTGAACCATGGAAGCCGGTGCCAAGGGATTTTCGTCTCCGTGTTGGAAATCTCCCACCCCTCCCCTCCTTCCCGTAAACACACTCTCCGGCCGAGAGAGCGACACGGCGCACCCTGGCCGCGCGGCCAGACTTTGTTAATATTTACAGCGAGTGGCTCAGAAAGCTATTAGCTTCCTTTTCTTGTTAATTGAAAGAGGAGAAAATGGTTGTAACACTTCAAAAGGACTTAAAGCGCAGTCTGAGAGACCAGCTGCATAAGGAGGAAGGGAAAAAAGAGCGACCCCGTAAAATAAAAGGAAGAAAGGAAGCCCACACCTCACGCGTCACGCGAGGGGGGACTGGTGCTCCTTCTCCGTCTCGGCAGATGCCCGGCTTTCCTCTGAGGTTTCCTCATTGCTGCTCATTGTATATTTTCCTTTTCATTTGGGAGCCTGCCTTAAGGAGAGAAGGAGGAAGAAAAAAGGATTCGAGGTGCACTTTTGTTAATAACGAGGCTCTTTGAAGCCGCGGCTGACGAGGCCCCTGGTATCTTTGCTCCTGGGGCACACGAGGCCTGGCCTTGCCCGGCACCTACAAGCCCAGGGGCTTCCCTGATCGGTGGCCACCAACACATAGGCATTCACTTCCCGGGATGCAGGCCCAGATGGGGCACTGGGCTAAAGCCATTCCCGGGCCCCTGACCTGGCTGGGTGTACCTTGGGGAAGCACTTGGGCCTCAGTCCCCTGTGGACCCCAGGGACAGCCAAGGATGCCACGGTCATGAGAGGGGTGGGGACTTTCTGAATCCCTGTAGACGAGGAGCTGGAGGTCCAGCCTTGCCAAGCCTCTGGCCTCTGTGGTCCGCCTCCCCAGGCCACTCTTCCTAGAGATCAAGGATTCCTCCTTCTGTACCTGCACATTCAGCTTCTGGACTGTGCCCTGAGGTGTTAGCGACCAAACATCTCTGCCAGGCTCCCTGCCATCAGATAGGGGCAGACTGGGTGACTCAAGAGGCTTTCGCTCCGAGAGCCTGCCTTTCAGTTCAGGCTGACAAGTGTCCCCTCCTTCAGGAAGTCCCTGGCCTCTCGCACCCTGCCCTCTATCAGCCTGGCCTTCTCTGTTTCTACAGAACAAGGTAGATGCCTGTAGCCAGCCCAGAGGGGCCCAGCTCCTGCGTCTGGATGGGCTGCAGTAAAGGGAGGCCAGACCGTGCATTGAAGGAGGTCCCCTCCACCCTGCTCCGTCCCTGCTTGTGCCCCGATCAGACCAGGCAGCAACCCTGCTCTGCTCTTGGGCCCTACAACAGGCACAGCCACACTGCAGGGCAGGAGGCCCAGGGGAGGCCGCAGGTGGCTGGGGCAGGGACCGAGGGGCAGACAGGACTCTTCAAGGACAACAGCACTCTCCTGCCCTTAGGTTTCTGGACAGCTGACCCGGAGAAGGAAGACCAGCCTGTTCTGGGAGGATCAGAGATGTCCAAAGATGGCCCAGACTGCCGTGGAGGGGAGGTGTCAGGCCGGGACTTGAAGACCCCCTAGCAGAGAGGTGGGATGGCAGTGAACCTGGCCCACCCAGGCTTCCTCCCCCTGAGGCCTGCTCCCGTGGCCACACTGTCACCGCCCCCCCCCCCCCCCCCCCCCCCCCCCCCCCCCCCCCACCCCCCCCCCCCCCCCCCCCCCCCCCCCCCGCTGATTCATCCCCATTCAGCCTCGGTCCTCCTCAGGGCTCCCCCCACCCTGGCCCTCGCATTGTCCACCCGGGATTCTAACCGTCTTGCCCCCCCCCCCTTCAGCTGTGAGCTCTTAAGGGCACAGATGGTGTCAGCAGCAGTGACAACAGCCGAGCTAACTTGACAGAGTTCTGCCAGTGGCCCCGGGCACAGAGCTAAGCGTTTTACGGGGATGATCCAACAGCAACACGAGCAACCCTGAATTAAGTCTGAGGCAGGCAGTATTCATCCATCACCTCTCTGAGCCCACAGGCACTATTATTCCCATTTCGATTTTCCACCTGAGGAAACAAGCATCCTGGAGCCCGCCCTAGTCACACAGTGGGTCCGCTGTGGAGCCTGAGCACAAACCCACTCTCGTCTTGGCTCCGTGCCCCATACTCTGGGCCCCCAACAGGATTTCCTGTGTGGCCGGGGACTAAGGGCTGTGCTCGAACCGGTGGGGGCTGCAGGCTGGCACTCCCTCCCCAGGTTCGCAGGGCCATGAGCATGTTAAAGGCTCTGAGAAGTCCTGCTGCAAAGATACCAATTTAGCTCTGTCCGCTCCGGCAGTTACCTGGTAACCTCCCAGGATTCTCTGTGTTCTTCAAAGCGTGCCCGGGGAGATGCCTCAGGCATCCATTTAACCAGTCTTTGGTGAGTGCCTGCTGTGTACCGGGTAGTGGGCTTTCCAGTGACGTGCAGTGGTGAGGGCAGGCGTGTCCCTGCCCTCTGCACCCCCCCACCCCCAGCACCCAGCTCAGTGCCTGGCACATAGGAGGCACACACACATTGAGCAAATGAGAACTGAATGAGAGGGACAGTGGATGGGGCTGAGGAGCTGACTCAGTCTCTGCCCTGAGCTGCCCCATATGTCCTCCTCCTCCAGTCCTGGACCCACTGCCAGCCCACTGGCCAGGCTCAGCCTCAGTCTACCCCACGACACGGGCGTCCAGGCAGGCTAGAAGCAGCCTGCCCCTGGAAGGCCCACCAGGCCTCCTCGCATGCCGGCAGGTCAGAGCCCGCGGCCCCTTCTCGGCGGGGGGCGGGGGGGGCCCCCACCAGGCCCAGTACCTCCTCCCTTCCCTTCCAGCTCTGTGGCTCCGGCCTTGACATTCCAATCACATCCCCCAGGCCTGCCTGGAATACTAATTCTCCCAAGATGAAACCGTCCATGTTTAATTTTTTTTAAAAGCCAGGCAGAAAGAAAAGACAAGAAACGGGGAGGCATCTGTGGGTGGAAGTCGGAGCCCTCCTTCGAGCTCTGTTCAGAGCTTCTCTGGGCGGCTGGCCTCGAAGCCACCAGCCACCCTGGGTGGTCACTGGCTTGGGAGGGTTATTTTTTGAGGCCCTCAGGTGGGAGCCCCTTTAAAAGTGGACAGCCAGGCAAGTTAGGCTTCTGCCCCTCTCCTATCAGAAGACAGAGCCTGAGGCCTCCCCGGGGGGGGGGGGGGGCTGGGGTCAGCTGGGGACAGAGAGAGGGCTGGAGTGGCAGGACCAACATGGGAGAGCCCAGAGTGGGCTCCGTCTGAGAGCGAGGCCAGAGGCCACGGGGTACGGGGAAGAGGGGCTGGACGGCAGGGACAGGGAGAGTGCTTCAGCGCTGGATGACCTTGGACGAGCCCTTCCCCGCTCTGGGCCTCGGTGGCCACCCTGGAGCACTAAAACATGGCTGTTCTTTGGGTTGGGAGGGCTGTTACAGGAAGACTAGGGTCGAGCCCCTCTTGCGGCTTCAACCCCGGTGTTACTTGGGGTCATGTGTCATGTCTCTGGGCATCGGCTTCCGTACCCACGAGGTGGGGGACCGAGGGAAGCTTCTTACAGACCTGTGGTGAGGGTTCCAGGCAGCACGGGGTGAGCGCCCTAAGGACCAGCCCGGCACCCCACGCACATATACCGTCACCCGCCAGACAGGTGCACTCAGGAAAACTTCTTCTTCCCCCGCCTGCCCCCGGCCCTCAGCCCTGACCGCCTGGGAAAGCGCCCTCTCACACCAGCCCGGCCCGGCGGGATGCCACCTCCCCCACAAGATCCCAGTGTCACAGTCTAATGTCCCCAGAGGGACGAATGAAATTGTAACGGCAGGAAACATGACAGAACATGAAACATGATGAAATCAGCTACATAAATTATGAAATCCAAATCATAGCCCGGCTCCTTCCGCAGCGGGGGAAGGTGCTGGCAGATGCCCCGCAGGCCGGAGGGTCTGAGTGGAGACCACGGGGCACCCTGAGCCCCTTGACGGAGCACTGGGAGCACTGGGAGCACTGGCTGCCCACGGCTTCAGCTGCCCCGCCTCCATGCCCTCCCCCGCCCCTCCTCCTCCTCCTCCTCCTCCTCCTCCTCCTCCTCCAGGGAGCTTCAGGGAGACAGAGCCCTGAATGGGCCAGGGTCAGAGGCTGGGCCCTGCCTCCATGAGATACGACGCTTTCCATTTCTACTCGGCGTCTCCCGTGGATCAGATTCCGGTCAAGGCCATGGCCGGACTGGTCCCTTCCACTGCCCTCTCCCCATTCGCTTCCTCCCTTAGATTTTCCCTGGGAGCTTGGACGTAGGACAAACCCCCAGCTGCTTCTCCCGGCCCCGTTTTATTTTTTTTTTTAAATAGTTCTCCTTTTCAGTTTTTAATTTATTTTATTCTGCTGTTTATTCTTTTAATTTTATTTATTTATTTTAAGAGAGAGAGGGTGCAGTGGGGAAGGGGCAGAGAGAGAGGCTCCTGTTCGTGCGGAGCCTGATGCGGGGCTCGAACCCGTGAATCCGTGAGATCACGACCGGAGCTGAAGTCAGATGCTTAACCGACTGAACCACCCAGGCGCCCCCTCCCCGCCCCGTTTGAGTCTTAGGACACCTCTGCCACGGAACGTGGGCCTGAATGGCGGTCAGGGACGAGGCCCGGGCCTGCACAGTCCTCTAGCTGCCAGCCCCTCCCATCTAGGCAGCCGGCCCTGCCCCCAGCCTCCACTTCCTCCCTCCTCCCTGGGCCCAGCCTCCCCAGTCCCCACCCCGGCCCTTGCAGCCACCTGTGAGCGCTAGGCTGGTACAGGCAGGGTGACTCCAAGCAGACGTAAGCGCGTTTTGGCCACCTCTCCTCCGCTGCGGGGGCTGTGACATAAATTATTATCGACCCGATGCCGGCTGGGGCTGGAGACGAGATGGGGAAATAAAGCACTGGGCTCAATAATTGTGCCCTGCTGGCTGAATTTACTTATTTGTGGCTTTCCTACCCACTGGGAAACGCGACGCTGAGTAACTGCTGACTATTAGGCTCCCGGACGGAAAAACACCCTCGGATCCATCTCCCGAGGACAGGCGAGGGCCGGAGACCCGCACGCTCCTCCCGCGGGCCCCATTGGGTCTGCTTTGGTTTTCCCAGGACCCCTCTTGTGTCGAATCCCGGTCCTGCTCCATCAGGTAGAGGGCTTCTTCTCCATGTTACAGATGGGGAGACTGAGGCACAGAGATGGACCTTGCTGCGGGTCCCGGTTTGCCTGCGACTTTCCCAGTTGCAGCCGGGCACCCGGGGCAGGTGGCCGCCTCACCCTGGTCTCCCGGCTAGTAACCGGCAGAGCGAAGGCTGCACCCTGCTCCTTCTGACCTAGAGCCCATGGGTGCTCTTAACCGACGTGCAAAGCCACCCCCTTCACCGTCACCCACCCGCCATCGGCTTGTTCGGAGGCCCGTGAGATCGCTCCCCAGCCTGCTCTGGGACCAGGAGGCTGCTGACTCCTGGACCTGTGGCCTCTGGCTGGGCATGGCCACGGGGAGCCCCAGTGGCTCGCTCAGAGGGAGGGAGGAGAGCCTGGTGGAGCTTGGGTGCCCTGGCTGCGTCCCCTCCCTTTTCGGGTGACCCTTTCGACAGCTTCAGCCATTCTCTTCCTGGTTTCCCTGATGCCGCCCATGACTCTGTGGACACCCCCTTCGATACACTCTGATCCCTGCCACGTGATAAGGGAATAGCTGCTTCCACCCACTGGGAGCCCACTGAGTGCCGTGCACCACGTTCAAAGTCTTTTACTATCCGCATGGACTTGTTTCATACTGTTCTTTTTTTTTTTTTTAAGTTTATTTATTTATTCTGAGAGAGAGAGAGAAAGCACGCAGGGAGGGAGACAGACAATCCTAAGCAGGCTGCACACTGTCAGCGCAGAGCCCGATGCGGGGCTCGAACTCACAAACCGTGAGATCATGACCTGAGCCGAAATCAAGAGTCACATGCTTAACCGACCGAGCGAGCCAGGCGCCCCGTTGTTTCATGCTCGTAATGACCCATTGAGGAAGCATAGCGTCCCCATTTCACAGACAAGGCGACTGAGACCCAGAAAGGGGTCACAGAGCTGATAAGGGCAGCCTGGCTCTGAATCCGTGCTGCTGGAAAAACTAAAACCCACCCACCCAGAGGAGGAGGGGCCCGATCGAGGCTAGGAGAGACAAACCGCAAAGGGCTGGCAGTCTTAGAGCATAGAGACCAGAGGCGATGCCGCCTGGCGGAGGGTGTCCCGGGGCGCGTGACACAGTGCTGGGCCCTGCCCAACGGGCGGGTGGGTACAGAGGCCGAGGGTCCGGCATGGAGGGGCTGGGAGCAGGCTGGAAGCTAGAGGCTATGCTGAGCTGTCCAGGGTGGGGAGGAGGGGAGACAGCTGCCTCCTGAGGACCCCCGAGCCGGGCAGCTGTACCCAAGGCAGCCCGGGGACTATGGCATCCCACAGCTCCACGGCTGATGGCCACCGTCCCCGCTGCCACCTGCAGGTCAGAGTAGGGTCAGCCTTCTGCTGTCCTGGGTGATCAGGGGAAGGAGAGGCTGGCTTACTGCTCAGTCCCGCCCTGACACGCCGCAGCCCTGCAAGATGCACGTGCCTGCCTCCCTTTCACCGGCGAGGGATCTGAAGCTCCCAGAGCGGCCACGTCCGAGGTCACTCTGCCTTGGCGGGGCAGAGTTGTGGCTGAACCCACAGGTCCCTCTGCCCCTCTGCCCCCAGGTCCCTGCTGCCCCTCCCCAACCCCGGGCCTCATGACGCACAGGTCTTTCCATCTCCTGGCTACAGCCCCCCCAGGGCACGGGCCTGTCCCCTCCCCAGAGGAGGCAGCAACTTTTACAGACTCACCCTGGAGGAGTTCCCCAGGTGGCTCAACTTTATTTTTGCCAAGCACTTTCTGAGTAACAGAGTCCCTGGGGCCCTGGGGTGAGGGCAGGAGATTCACGGGGGCCCAGGAGCCCACGGGAGGAGCAGAGGAGGAGGCCGAGAGACACGGGCGGTGATGGGGGCATGAACTCCCCTTCCGACATGATCCGGCCCTCTCCCCCCTCTTCCTCGCCCCAGAAATGAGGAGTTAAGCCTTTGTCTCCCCCCTGCCCGCCCTTTCGGAGCTTCCAGAACAGCCCAAGGAAAGTAGTCAGTGGATCACCATAGTGCAGCGAAGCCCTCGCTGGGCCAGGCGTCCAGCCGCCCCTCCGACCTCCAGCCATCCACGTCCAGGCTGCAGAGAGTGAGGCTGGCTTGAGGCTGTGCCCACTCCACTGGCTACTGTCACCTCGGGGCAAGCCTGGGCCTGGGTCCCTGCTTCCCAGCCTAAGCCCCAGCAAGGAGCGGTGATGGAGGGGGGTGTGCCCAGCTTGACACTGCTGGTCCTAGCTCCCCGGGGACACGGCTTGCTGGGTGGGAACCAGATACACCCCAGGGGCCCTCCCTTGGCCTAGGCGCTCCCTGGTGCCCTAAGCAGGAGCCCTAGGGAGAACAAGGGCGCCAAGGTGTGGGGGCCTGGCCTGACCTACAGCCTGGGAAGGTCGGGCAGGGTGTGGAAGGGGGGGAGGGGGGTCGGGGGGATGCGCTCCATGAAGGGGCAACTCCTTGGCCCTGATCCGCCCCCATGTCTCCCCCCTACCGCCAAGCGGCAGAAGCAGCCTCCCCTGTCTGGCCCCTCTGGGAGGGGACAGCGGCAGGCTTATTTCCCGTCTGTGCCCCTGGGGGCCTTGCAGAGGGTCCAGCTCTGGGCACTGAGATGGGGCTGGGGTCCCAAGGAAACGGGAAGGCAGGCTGCGTGGGTTTCCCGGCCTGCGAGCCCCTGTGCAGGGGCGCAAATCTTGGCCTCACTTAACTGCACCATCATTTACGTTAATGCCTCTGTGGTCCACGTTTGGGTGCGGGTGAAATATGGCCCCGCATCGTTTACTGGTGGGAATGTTAATTGTGCGCGGCTGGCGGAGGACAAATATGCATTTGGGGGGTGTAGATCACCGTGGCAGCCGCCCCAGGAGGCGGCGGGGTGGCCGCTGTGTGGGTAAAGGCAGGGCCCAGGGGTCGTGCAGGGAGGGGAACGGGTCTGGGGTGAGCCAGGCACCTTGCATTAGGACGCCACGGGTTGGGTGACACTCCTGGTGACAGCCAGGAGACGGGGGGCAGGGAAGGGGGCCTGTACGTGGAAAAGGCTTCCCTGGTTTGCCTCTCTGCGCCCCTGCCGTGAAGGAGAGTGGACGGCGTGGGCCCCTGAAGGGTCAGGCAAAGGCTGGCAGGCCCGCTTGCTTCCCACCACCATCCCTCCCATGGGCTGCGGAAGTCACAGGGCGGGCCGAGGGCGACGGTGCAAGTCCTCCCCGCTGCTCCTGTGCTGCCTGGGGACCTGGGCATGTCACAGACCCCTCACTGCTGTCACCTGTACTGCAGGCATGATCTCCCCCCCCCCCGTTTCTTTCTTCCCTAAACGTGGATTGAACTTGTACCGTCTAATTCCTGAAGCAGGAGCAGGACTCAGCAGGCAGGCAGAAGGCTGGCTTTGCGCAGGCTCGAAGAGAAGCCCAGTGGGGGAGGGTGGGGGGGGGGCAGCTAGCTGGGGTCGCATGGGGAAGGGGTCTGGACTTCATCCTGAGGGCGGTGGGGTGCCACAGGGGAGACCGGGGCAGGACGGGGTGGGGGAGGGACAGGTTTGACTTGAGAGTAGAAAGCTGGGGGAGGGGAGGGCTGGGGGCCGCACAGGAATGTTCTATCCTCTGAGCAGGGAGGTGGTCACCGGGAACGAGATATGAAGGTACAAGCCTGTACACCTGGGGTGGCGCATTTACACCTCCAGAGAACAGCAAATATACAAATAACGGAAGCTTCCCGTCGACCATGCCTGGGGGCCTGGGGCAGGGTGACCAGCCCTTCATTTCCCTGCACAGCCCTGGGGGCTCACCATACCAGTCCAGCCTCCCAACCGGGACCCATGTCCAGGCACACCCAAAATGCATGCCCCCCCCCCCGCCCCGGCCCCAGCGCTCTGGGGGAGGGGAGCAAAGGGAGGAGGCCCACGGGTTTCCCAACCAGCTCCTGCAAATGGGTACAAGGCCACCTCGCCATCTGGTGCGGGCAGGGGCTGTGGGGGACGGGCAGGGGCACCCAGGCCACCTCTCTGACGCGGCCCAGTTGGTGGTGGCCACCGAGAAGAGCCCACTTTCTTTGGCCCCAGAGCTTTCTCTGCATCACCTCCCTTTTTCCTCCCCACATCCCTACGTACAAGGGATGCTATTATTCCCCCACTTAATGGCTGAGCAAACTGAGGCCCCGAGAAGTTAGGAAACTGACCTAAGCTGGTCCTGCCTGGCAAGAGGCGGAGCTGCGATTTGAACCTGGGCCTTTCTGATGGCAGAGCCCTAGCCCAGGCCTTCAGGGCCCCTGGCTGATGACACCAAGCTTCCACCTGGGACAGGACCATCCCCAGTGGCCGGTGGCCAGTGGGACCCCCAGGCCTATCTATGCACTACTGACCCTTCTCCCCAAAGCAGGCAGGCCCTGTTGCCCCACAGTCACACACAACATGGGACGAGGCTTGTCCCAGTGCCCGCCCAGGCTGCGGCTTGCTTTAGACCTGGCGGACGGACGTGTGGCCGGGCCGGACTTGGAAGATTTATGAGCTGGTTAAAATTTAATTCGAGTGGAAGATCCCGGCCATCCAAGCCAGCTGCCCCAGACAAATGGCCTCGTCCCTGCCGGCTCTCGCCCACTAGCCCCGGGGCTGGGCCCGGCCCTGGTGCCGTCCTTCCCTAACTCTCCTTCCCCGGAAGGCAGGCCGCCGCCCACAGAGAAATCATAGCACCGAATTTGATTTGGGGTGGGAGCAGTGGGCGATGAGCCTTGTTTGCACTTCAGCTCCAAATGGAACCGGACACAATTGGCTTTGGGCGAGAACTGCCTCTGCCCGGGCCTCCCCGTGCGCCCAGAGACAGCACTGCCTCCTAAAGAGCCTCCCCAAGCCCTCCAGTCCTCATCGCCAAGGGCGCCAGCCCTGGGCACCCCACCTGTTCACACAGACATGCCCTGCCCTGCTGCCCTCTGTCTCTGACACCCTGATCCTCCCTAGGGCCCAACTGCTGGGCTTGAGTCCCAGACATGCTGGGGGTCTGGACTTCACCCTGAACCTCCTATACTGAACCTCTCAGAGCCTCAGTTTTCTCGTCTGTAAAATGGGACAATCTATAAAATAGGCCCGACTCTTATGAGCTGACACGGTAATGTAAAGGGTTAGAATGACACCTACATGTGGTCCCCCCCTTCACCTCTTTGGACCTGGGGGTGCAGCCTTGGATTTGCCCAGTCTGGCTGGATAAGGAACGACACTGGGGCTCCCGGGGGCATGCGGTGTGGTAGCCCAAGCACATGGACAGAGTGGCCCCTGTGTACAGCCCTGCTTCCTCCTGGGTGATCCCCTCCTGAGAGGCCCCGTCACCGTTCTCACCCCACTACCTACCACATGCTGGGTCCCTCCTAGGTGCTCTCCTGAGTAAGCACTGTGCATCCATTTTACAGATATGAAAAGTGAGGCTCAGAGAGGTGAAGAAACTGCCCGAGGACTCTTTAGAGGTCAGCGGGGATGACCCAAGCACAGCCCCTTTGACCCAGAGCTCACTCTCTGCCCACTGTCCCCTGCAACTTCTGCCACTTTCCGGCTCCTGTCTAAGGGGGGGGGGTGTCACAGAGAGGGGACGGGGAGCTGGGCAGGGAAGAGACAAGGCAGGACCTGGGGGCCCCCTCCATTCTGCTGGGGGACAGAACCATCCCTCCTTGGCACGCGCACGCACACACATACACACACACACACACACACACACACACACACACACACACACCCCATGTTGCCACTGGCAGGAATCCAGGCTCGGAAACAGACATGTCACCTTCTGAGGCTGAGTCCCTTTGGCCTGGAGAGGAGGCAGGAGGAGGAGGAGGAGGCTGCGGTAACCTAGGGCTGTAGAAGGCGCGTGTGCTCGTGCATATACGTACCTGTGCACGCACGCGCTCTCCCGCGTGCACATGCTCACATCGGCACAGACTCAAACAGGTACACGCGGGATGGGGAGAGGCAAGCTAGCAGAAGGGCCTGGGAACAGTCCTACGCACGCTCCCTCCCGCTCCCGGCTGTGACTGGTGTGGGCATCTGGTGGCAACCTCTCAGTATTTACTTATGTATTTATTTATTTATTCCCATCTCATCCTAAAGGATTTGCGGCAGCTTACAGAAATACAACCTCATAAGAGAGGATCAAGAGAAGGGAGTTTGGTGGAGGGGAAAATCCCCAGGCTCTGAAGCAGGCGGGCTTGGGTTCAAATCTTGCTCTCATCTTTTGATAAGAAGTCACTTCCCCTCTCTTGGCCTCGCCTTCCTCCCCTGCGAACTAGGGACAGTGACGCCCACCCAGTGGGTTGTTAATGGGAGGAAATGAGAAAATGCCAGGGAGGCAGAACGGTGCAGTTGGGAGGGGCAGGCGGCACGTGGGGGGGGGGTGCGGTGAGGACGGGTGGGGGTGGAGGAGGAAGGCGGTGCTGGGTAGAGTGGCACAAGGTGGCCTGTCCCTGAGTGCCGGTGCCTCCCAGGTCCTGGTGAAATCCGAGCTAAGGGAAGAAGGCCTTTTTTTTTTTTAATGTTTTTTTAATGTTTTTATTTATTTTTGAGACAGAGAGAGACAGAGCACGAGCAGGGGAGGGGCAGGGAGAGAGCGAGACACAGAATCCGAAGCAGGCTCCAGGCTCCGAGCTGTCAGCACAGAGCCCGACGCGGGGCTCGAACTCACGGACCGTGAGATCATGACCCGAGCCGAAGTTGGACGCCCAACCGACTGAGCCACCCAGGCGCCCCTAAGCCTGGCCCTTTAGTCACTTGGCCCGGCTCCCCACTGTCCCCAAGCCCCAACTATCACCTCAGGCCGCCCTGAGCGTGGCCTGGCTTCCTCCAGCCGTCACCTGCTCCCGGCCCCTCTTCCTCTGCCCTCCGCCCTGACAGCCCCCCCCCACGCCTGGCCTCTCCTTCAGGCATCGCCTCCTCACCAGGGTTCTCCCTCCCTGCCATCACCCATCCGAAACCGTGTTGCGCCCTTGCTCTTGGCCCCGTCTCCCCAGCTCGGGGTACCCTCCCTGAGGGCGAAGCCCCGGCTCTCCCTTCACTGCCGGGTCCCCCTGTCCAGATGAGGCCCCGGGGCAGCTGGAAGATCTGAGCCCGGGAAGCATTCGTAGGATGATGGATGAGGGCCTCTCCCACCGGGCCGGGAGCCGAGAAGCATCCTCACGGTCCCACGGCTCCCCTGACAGCAGGAGCTGCCCGCGGCGGGGCAGGCGGTCGGTCCCGCGGCCGCCCAGTGGGACCTGGCGGGGCACGGGGCCACGCTCGCGCCGCCGCCCACCCAGACAGCTGCCCCTGCTGGGCATCCCTACGTGGCTGCCAAGGGAGGCCGGGGCAGAATAACCAGATTAGCCTAAGCGGCCCTTGTTTCCTGGCATAATTGGATCGAGGCCGTGTTTCGGCGCGGCCGCATTTAATCTCGTAATTCCGAGGCCGCCTCGCCCCCAGAGAGTATCGGCCAACAGAGGCCGATGGGACGGGGTGGGGGCTCCTCCGGGCTGGGGAAGGGGCCGAGGGCAGGGCTCTCACATCTCTGACCCGTGCAGAGCCAGTACGCCCATCTCCTGGCGGGCAGTGCCCTTCCGGCGACGGGCACGACCTTTCTTCCAGCGTCTGTGGGCCCGTCGCCGCCTGGGCCGAGCGTGTACGAACGTGTGCCGACGTCAAGGAGCCCCCGTGCCCCCCACCTTCCCATCGGCGGCCCGAAGCCCAGCCGCGTCTCCACTGACGCCCATCAACACCTGGATCCTGACGCCAGGCCGATGGGTCATTAACAACCAAGGGGCTAAGAAAAGTGGGGAAAGGGGCCCAGCTGGGGAGGGGAGCAGGCAGGGCATCCCTGCCACGAGGGCTTGGATTCCCAGGCACGGCCGCGGCCCTGCCCGAGCTCCCGACGCTCCCGGCTGCTGGGCGGGGGCACCTGTTGGGCACATGAGTCGCCGGGCCTGGTGCCGCCGGTGTGGTCCGGGAGGCTCCTCGCGGAGGCTCAGACCCAGCTCCGAAGCCCCCAGGCACAGAGGGGCCTCGCTCCTCCCAGTGAGGTGGCGGGGGGGTTCAGGCCCACGCGGGGCCGGGGGATCACCCTGGGGGTTGAGGGCCCCGGCTGGGGTGTATGGACCCCTCACCCGGGCCCATCCCCCTCCCTCACTCCTCTGCCCTGCGGCTGGAGGGCCTGGCGACAGCTCCCATCCATCATTCAGCCCTATTTTTAGGAGGTGATAACCCAACTGTGAAAATTCACTCGGTGCAGATCCCTCTCAAGTGAGGAAGTCTTAGCCCCAAGCCGAGGAGATGAGCAAGGGCGGAGCAAGAGAGGGAGAGGGAGGGCGGCGGGGAAGCGGGAGGAGTGCCCCGTGCCCAGTGATGTGTGGCCTCCGCGGGCGGCGGGCAGAGGGGCTGGGGCGGCTCCGCTGAGCTATGGCGGTGGCGGGGACACCAGGCCTGGCGTCCCAGGGCAGCCCGCTGAAGAGGAGGGGTGGGAGTCGAGAGCCTGGCTCCGGCCTCAGCTCTGTCAGTAACAAGCCTCGGCCTGCTCGGTTTCGGACCCTCAGTTTCTCCGCTTCAAAGTGGGCTGAGCCTCACATGACAGCCTGGCTCTCACCTCCTAAGGTCCTTTCTTCCTTTTAGGAGGGCTAGCAGTTGGGATGCCCGGGTGGCTCAGTTGGTTGAGCGTCCGACTTCGACTCAGGTCATGATCTCGCAGCTCGTGAGTTCGAGCCCCGCTTCGGGCTCTGTGCTGACAGCTCGGAACCTGGAGCCTGCTTCGGATTCCGTGTCTCCCTTTCTCCTTGCCCCTCCCCTGGTTGTGCGCTCCCTCTCTCTCTCAAAAATAAATAAACATTTTAAAAGACGATTTTTTAAAAAAGGAGGAAGGAGCATGAGTGTGGCTTATTCAAGGGGCACGGGGAGAGTGGGGGACAGGTGACAGGGTCGGGAGCTGTAAAAGGTCGCTGGGGTCAGGGGGAGAGGCCCTCCATGGTCTCGCCAGGGCTCCAGGGCTGGGGAGGAGACTGGCAGGGTGAGTAGGTTTTAGGGAGATGCCTCTGTTTGTGGGAGGGAGGGTGGGGGGGAGTGGGCACCGATGAGGAGGCAGTGAAAGGAGTGAGAATGGCGAGGAGCATCGGGCGGGCCCTCCGGCTTCCCTCCAGCCCACGGCCGGGTTTGGGGTCTCCCTGTCCCCTCCTCAGGAGCGCTAGATCGCTGCTTCAAATCAGGATGGACCGGGACAAGAATCCAGCCACCAAGGGAGGGAGCAGCAGGGCCAGATAATCTGTCCCACCTCTGCCTGAGCCTCGCTTTGAGCCTGCCTGGGGGCAGTGCCACCGACCAGCTAGGTGGCTTTGGGCAACTTCCTTAGCCTCTCTGAGCCTCAGCGTCACCATCCATAAAACGAGAACAACGGTGGAGTGTGACTGGGGTCCAAAGACATGAGGCGTTTACAATGCCAGGCTTCGGATGGCACCCTGGGAATGGTTCAGAGCCAGGGGGTCTCCGGGGGCAGCTTCTGTCAAGACAGGGCGGGACCCAGGCCTGGCCAGGCAGGTCCCAGCCTGTCTACAGTGGCCTTGATTCCTGGGGAGGGCCCTCTAAGCCACCCTCTGGGTCAGCCTCACCCCCCATTTTCTCTGAGTAGAAGAGGCGAAGAGAAGATAAAGCGCTTCCCGCACCATCATGGAGACGACGCTGCCCTCAGGTCCTTGGATCCTTTCTCTGTCCTGCAGGTGCCTGGGGCACAATCTTGGATCCCTCACCTCCCTTTTCAGCCCTGAGGAGTTCGGGAACCCAACTGATTTGATGGGGGAAGTAACCCCTTAGCCCCCAGCACGGTATCTCCTTTGACCACGCAAGAGACCCCCAGATAGAAATGGGAGTGTTTGGGACGACCACAGCCTTCCCCACCCCAAGCTCCAGGAACTTGGGAGTGATTGGATTCGATACCCACGGGGCAGTTTAACGATGTCGGGCTCCTGGGAGAAAGGGGGTCTGACCATCTGAGCGCACGGCAAGGGTACGGGCCCTACCTCGAGAACCGCCCAGTTCAGTGATGTGAGCAGGGCTGCGGTGGGGCGCATGCAGAGAGGGAGGCTGGGGGCACAGACGTGACGTCAGAGTTGCTTGTCTACCCCTATTGGCTGTGTGACTTTGGCCAGAAACTCAACCTCTCTGAGCTCATTTCCTCCTCTATAATATGAGGACGAGTCCTTTCTCCCAGGGCTGCTCTAAGAGTCACATGGGACCCTGTGGGGGAGCACACAGCTAGGGCCCAACATAAAAAGCTACCGTCACTGGGGCGCCTGGGTGGCTCAGTCGGTTGAGCGTTCCACTTTGAGCTCAGGTCATGATCTCCCGGTTTGTGAGTTCGAGCCCCGCGTCGGGCTCTGTGCGGACAGCTCGGAGCCTGGGGCCTGCTTCGGATTCTGTGTCTCTGGCTCTCTCTGCCCCTCCTCCACTCACTTTGTATCTGTCTCTCTCTCAAAAATAAACAAACAACAACAACAAAAAGCTGCCATCACAGACCTTAGAGATGAGAGTGAAGAGATCAGGAAAGTTCTTCTAAGGCTCGGGCCTTGAAGGATGCATAGGAGTTCAGGAGGTAGATGGGGCCCCTGTGTGGCTCAGTCAGTTAAGCGGCTGACTTCGGCTCAGGTCGTGATCTCACGGTTCGTGAGTTCGAGCCCCGCGTCGGGCTCTGTGCTGACAGCTCGGAGCCTGGAGCCTGCTTCGGATTCTGTGTCTCCCTTGCTCTCTGCCCCTCCCCTGCTCGTACTCTGTCTCTCTCTGTCTCTCAAAAATAAATACATGTTTAAAAAGAAAGAAAGGAGTTCGGGAGGTGGAAAAAATGAAGAAATCTCCCTCATTAACTTCACCCTCACAGACTCAATTCTGGGGTCTTGGGGAAGTGCTTCTTTTCTCTGTGCCTCAGTTTCTCCATCATAAAAGGAGACCATCGCCCTGTGCTGGCTTCACGTCTACTTGTAACATTCTAGATGACTCTGCCTTGGGGGGAGGCAGCCCTGGTGTCAGAGGGGGCATTCCCCCCAACATCCCTCTGACTGGCTGGTCAGACTGGTCGCCCCAGGTATAGTCGTGATGGGAACGTGCCTCCCCCCCCTCCGCCCCCCGCCCGCCCCGTGCCTGGGCCTCCAAGCACTCCCGGTGGTCAGGGCCCCAACCTCCCTCCCCTGACTCTCAGCCCAGCCAGCCCTCCAACCCCAGAGCCCAGAGGCGGCCTGGCCAGACACAGGTCCCAGCTGTGGCTCTGGCCCCTGCAAAGTTTCAGGGGCCTTCAGGGGCTCCCCTCCCTGAGTCTCCTGGGCTTCCCCGCGGGAAGCAGTGTTTACCCTGCGGACGCCCAGCTTTTACTCCCTGAGGAGTGTGTTGAGGAGGCGAGAACCCACGCACACACACGCACTCACACACCATCTGACGCGCCAGACCACACGGGCTCACAGCCCCGCCGCGGTGCCGTCTCTGGGCTCCTCCTGCACCGGGGCCACGGCCGGGAGGGAACTGACGCTGATTTTGAATTAATAAGTTAATAAGCACCGCGTATGACCTCTGCTAGTCCTCTCCAAGCCTCCCAGTTTCCTTCTGTCCTTCTGATGGATGCCCAAAATGAGGCCCTTAGGGGGCTAAGTAACCTGGCCCGAGCAGAAGCCAGAAAGTGACGAGCAAGGTTCAAAGGCAGACCTCTGGGTCCCCTGGCCTGTGGTGCCTCCAAAAGGAGCGAGGGTGGGTGGAGGGGACCCCAGGACAGTGGCCGGGAGTCAGCCCATTGGTCCCCACTAGACATCAGCCCATAATAGGGGCTCCACATCAGTCAGCCTGGGGCTCTGTGCGAGGGCCCATGGCCCTCAGAAACCTGCAGTGGTGGTGGGGGGGGGTCTCTGGCCCCCTCCCCAGGCTCCCTGCATGTGGCTGGGCCTCCTGGAGGAGATCTAAGTGGCTCTGAGCCATCGGCAGCTGGGCCTGGAGGCTCTGTCTCTGGCCGACCTGTGGCCGGATCTCTACCCGCTTCTGGGGCATAAGACCCTTCATAAAATGGGGTAGCTGGGACAGATCAGGGGTCTTCACTTTTGGGGGGGCTCACCTTGAGATCTGATCCACTTCCTGGAAAATATGAATCTTTCCAGGCATTTGGGTTTACACAGCAGTCTTGGGGTCCACAGACCCTCAGAAGAGCAGGTGAGAGAGCCCTGGGCCACACATGGGGGTGAAGGTGGGACAGGAAGCAGGGAAGAAATAAACCCCAAATTCCGAGAGCAGGGACCTCTTCCTGTGCTCCCAGGGCTTTAGAATCATATTTAATCTTCAGAACAAGCCTATAACTGGGGCAGGGTGGGGCGCTCTTTATTACCCCCATTTTATGGTTGCGGAGACCAAGGCACAGAGAGGTAAAGCAAAATGCCCAGGGCCACACAGCAGGAAGTGGCTCGGCCGGTATTTTAACTCAGCAGTCAGGGCATTTAACTGCTGGGCTTGATTTGCATGTTGGATTCCGAGTGTGTGGTTGATCACCACGCTTCGTAACTTACAGGGATGCCACATGTATTTTTTCGTATTTATCTGAACTTAGTTTAATTACAAACAAAAGAGTTGGACCAGCTGACCTCATTTTAGCTTCCGGGATTAATGCGCTTCGGCTTCCAAAACCTCCGGCCCCAAAGGGCCCTGCCCGGCTGCACCCAACGGGCTGCTGTCCCTACGTCTGACTCCCAGGGGCCCAATCTGTGAAATGGGCGTAGGTCCAGCCCCTCCGTCCCAGGGCAACGGAAGGAGGAAGAGAGGCCTTGCACCCCACCCTGCCTCCTCTGGCTGCAGGCCGGGCAGGGCTGAGCGGGTTATGAGTTCAGCAGTCGATTCGGGCTCACATCATCTTGTCTGCCGGGAGGATTTAGTGCGCAGCAGTTGGTCAATAGTGCGTTTGTTTTGTTATTGACCTGCCGGTGCAGCTTGGGAGCGGCCCGTCCCCCTTGGCTGCTCAGGCTTCTTCAGGCGGTGGAGCCTGGACCTGGAGGGGCCGCTGGGCAGGCTGGGGTGCTCCTGGAGGTTCCCCCCCCGCCAGACCCCCTGCCATTCCCAGCCCCCTGCACCCAACCCGGCCTGAGTCCCCACTCAGGTCCCCCTGAAGATCTGTGTCCGCCATCATTTTAGGTCCCATACAGGAGGACAGAGCAAGTGACCCAGTCTCCTGCCCTGCCTGACCCGCGGGCCTCCCGCTGGCCAGAGGGCCCTGGTCTCGTGGCAACGCCTCAACCACTTCACAAATGGGGAAACTGAGGCCCAGAGAGGTGACGTGACACAAATTGTTAGGTGGAGTTTCCGGGAGCAGACGCCATGGCCTGGGATAGGCCCCAGGCTGGCCTCAGTCCGGTCCAGGAGCAGCGGCCACCTAGGAAGCTGCCAAGGGGACTCTTTCCCACGGCCCCGGCCCCGGCCCTAGCCACAAGTTATGCCGAAAGGTAGACGCTAAGTCTCTGCCCTTGACTCTCAGTCACTTGTCCATTCCACACATATTGCGAGAGAGCTGCTCTGTACCAGGCCCCAGGAATCCGGGGGTCTGGGAGCACCTCCACGGCCCCGCTGGGTGGCAGATGAGGTAGGTTCCCTGAGAGGGGCGGCGCTAATGGTGAGCTCAGGGGGCTCTGGAAGGTTGCTTCCAGCTGGAGGCACCAGGGGAGCCTGAGAGGAGGACTTTTTTAAGGGGGCTCCAAAGAACGAACAGGATTTTGAAGAAAGCAGAAAGGCAGCCCAGGAGGAGGGTCCAGCAGGGACAAAGGCGTGGTGTCTCTCTCAGGGGAGAATGAAGCGACAAGCGGGGCCAGCACAGGAGATGCAAAGGTTCAAGGAACCGTATGGACTGTTCCTTTGCAGCAATGAACAAACACAGCCCTCCTGGGTTTACTTAACCAAGCTCCGGAGGACGCGGACCCATGAGCACCCGCTTCCCCCGACAGTGTCCCAGACGGTCCCCGCCTCACTCCTTCCTCCTCTCCCCCCTTCCAAAATGAGAAAGAGGGAAACAAAAAAAAAACTATTATTGTTCACGCCTCATCTCCCACCAAAGTTATTAAATTTCATTCCACGAACAAATAAATCCATTTTTATTGCAGCGGGAGGAGCGGGCGGCCGTTTGCTGTTTTCCCTTTTTTATTTTTCAAAGTCCTGTTAAATCTGCCCCCGATCAGCTGGGCGGCCCCCTGGGCCCAGCCTGCCCGCCCGCTTTAGTAACTGCGTCTGCTTCTCCGCCTTCTCCAGGCGGCAGCCTGTCCCCGCCCCCCCCTACCCCCCCCACCCCCCCCCCCCCGCCCCCCGCCACCACGGAGTGGCAGCAGGTGGGGCTGGAACCTGCCCCACCCGCCGCAGGCCTCAGGTGGCCCTCCAATCGCCGGCGAGGAGGGTGCGGGAAGCTTCCTGCCAGCGTCCTGTTTGGCATTTATAGTTTTCCCGACACTTCCATTTCTTCCCAAGGCCCAGCCCTGCCGTTGCTGGCTGCTGCACTTCACGGGAGGGGAAAACTGAACCTCAGGAAGCCTTGGGGACTCGCCGGAGGCCAGGAGAATCCTCCCCCAGGGTGGCGGGGGCGGGGCAGGGGAGCTGGGCCTGGCCCCACTGCCTGGTGGGGGGTGGGGGGGTGGAGGGGCTCTGATCATCAATCTCAGGCACCCCACTTCCCTACGGCAGGGATTCAGTTCCCACCCGTCACCCGCCAGCTGTGTGACGCTGAGCACACGACCTGGCCTCTCGGGGCCTGAGCCACCACATCTGGAGAATCTGGAAAAGGGACGGAAGGAATAGCACTTTCGTCCTAAGGCTGCTGTGAGGACTGAGCTTCCCGCCATCACCCTCCCCGAGGCCCCCAGCTCCCACCAGCTCTCCTGGACCCCACCCCACGCCCCCCCCAGCTCTGCTCCCCTGCAGCGGGACATCGATCTGGCCCCAGGGGGGTCGGGTAGCACACAAGCCTTCACAGCTGAGGTCTGCAGCGGGCGCCCAACATAAATCCTCATCAGGGCTATTTTTTCCTCCCTGAACCATTTGCTAAAGACTTAATGACTGTCGATAAGAAGCCTGTTGCATCCGCAGCGCCGGGCCAGCTTGGGGGAGACTTCCCAGCGAAGCATTTAGGTGAGGCAGCTGCCCGGGCCAGGCTCAGGGGCGTCACTGCACCCCCTCCCACATGAGCGTCCAGCTATGCCTGCATGGAGGGGACTCCCTCCCCGACGCGCCAGCCGGCATCCCTGCGTCCCCTCCCCACTACAACTGGCCACCCCCATCTGGGAGACCTGCTTGGGCCTCCAGCGGCCGTGCTCACCCTGAGAACCATCCCTCCTCAGGCTGGCCCGGTGAATCCAGGGAGGCCGCCCACCCTCCCCTCCAGGCCCCGACAGCTGACAGCCCACAGCCGGGCAGTGCCCTCCCCTCCCCGTTCAGAGCTGTCTCCGGTGTCAGATAGGCTCGTGGTTCCAGGTGAAGACGTCCACCGTGCCCCCTGCCACACACACGCGCACACACATGCACACGCGCACACGCAGTGCCTTTCTGGTCTATCACCCTGCAATCCGAGGCTGGGGGAGGGGTGGTTGCCCGCACCTTCACACTCCCCTCCCCCCCTCCCCCAAGTCTCCTCGGCTGCCTCTCCTGCCCCATCCTTCCTCACCCCTCCCTGCCATCGCTCTCTGGGGATTCCCTCTTCTTTTCTTTCCCAGACTGATTAGCACATGGCACTATCGAGAAAGGCAGCTCTAGATAATGTTCCCAATGCCGTGTGTCGGCACCTGGGGCCACTCCAGCCCCCCCCCCGCCCCGGGGATGGGGGTCACATGGGTACCCACCTCCTGCCAAGCCCCCTACCCTTCTGAGCACCTCCACCAAAGCCGAGAGGCTGGCCCCCCGCCCAGGGTGGGAGGGCTGTTTGGTAGCGTAGCCCACGGTGTGCGGTGGGGCGGGGAACGGGGGGGAGGGCATCCCTATGCGGGTACAGCCGGATTCTGGGCCCATTATCTGGGCACCAGGTTGGCAGCTGGCCCAGCCCTGGCCCAGCCCTGGCTTCTCTGCCCTCAGCGAGGAGAGAAACAGAGACACAGACAGAAAAGTGAAATCAGGTCCCTCCATGCCGTCTGGCGGAATTAGCGCTGTTTGCATGTGGAGCGTCCTTCCCCCACCCCCGCTGCCGTATTCTGCCCGTGCCTGGCCTCCTGGCCTCGGTGTATTTGTCAATCAAATGGGAAAGCTGGCCCAGCCAGCTTTGCGAGGCTGCTGTGAGATTCACTTAGCAGTAAATATGTGTGACAGCCATCACCCCAGGACTTCACACCTATGGTGGGCTCCAATCCGAACCAGGCCCTGACATGCCCAATCTCCTTTAGGGCAAGTGCAGGAGGCACCTGTGTTTTATAACTGCTGGGGCATGCCAGGAGGCGGGCTGGAGGCAGAGGATGAGCCGGCCTGGGTCCCTGCCGGCGCCGGGAGGCACGATTGTCCCAGAAGGTGGCAGGGTGGCCCCGGGCGGGTCCTGGGTGGGGGCAGGGTAGCTTTGCCCCCCAGCTCCCTGATGCCTGGTACCGAAGGGGTTTCTGGCACTGCCTGGAGGCGCCACGTCACCTGAACAGAAGGCAGAGCCCTTGCCAAGGCTCCCCGAGCGTGACTCTTGCCAATTCAAACGCTATATCTCAACGCCATTAATTTACATTTTGATTCGACTTTCTTAATTTTACTTCAACTTCGCACGACTCCAGTTTGAGAATCATTTTAATGTATTTATCTGTGAGGCAATTTGTTAAATAACCCCCAAGACTCGGCGGTTTTCCGTTCTGAGCTTTTATTGCAAGGCTGTTTTAAATTAAATTAGTTGTCAGGGTCCCTGAGTGCATTGTAACGGGGATGAGTTCACCGCCAGCCCACTCATAAAAGCGCAAACCGCTGGCTAAATGGACGGGAGCAGGAAGTTGGGCCGCCCAGCTCCTCCCAGACCCCCTCGGTGCCGGTTTGGGGAGTGCAGCGATGGCAAAACAGAAAAGCAAACGGCCTGCCGGGGTGGGGGGGTCCCACCGCAGCGTGGGCCCTAGATTGCCGCAGGTAGGGGCGGTTCTCACCTGGGCCCCCCCCCCAACGCTTCCGCCGCCTGCTCTGGGGGACCCAGGTGGTGTGCGTGAGCCACAGCACGTCTGTGCCGTCACCCCTCTGCGGGACAGCGGAGAGGCACAGCCTGGTCTCTTGCTTGGCTCCCTGGGCCCCAGGGAGGATTGGTGGGGAGCTGGGGGTGAGAGCTGTCCCCCCTCCCCCGGCATCTGTTATCTGAGCCCGCGTATGTGCCAGGCTGTCACCCAGGCTGGGGGCATGATTTGTGAGCCGAAAGGCGCAGGTATTGAATCTATATTTCATTTTCACGTCAGCGGCTGCTATTTGCCCGGTAATGGACTGAAGCAGTGGGGAGGGGGCCCAGTGTCCCGTTCATGACGCCGCTGTGCCGCTCGGGCGGAGTGGGCACGGGGGGCAAGACCTCTCCCCACCCGCCTCCTAGAGCTGCGCCGTCCCACAGGTGGGCCTCCCCCCCACCCCAGTCCGGCAGCACTCAGCCAAGCCAGCTCCCCTCTGGAAAAAGGGGACCCTCCCATTCTGCCCTTCAGACCTCGAGTCCCCTGGGAAGCCGCCCAGCCCCTGGCAAAGGGACCAGGAGGCGGTGGGCAGTCACTGGGAGTCACTTGACGCCGGTGTCTTCTCTGCAGCACCCGGCAGGGGCCTGACACCCAGCAGGTGTGCGATATAGACCTCTCCTGTTGTACCGGGGGCGGCGTGGCATGGTGGTCACCAGCGTGGGTGCTGGAGCTGGATGCCCGGGTTCGAGTCCCGGCCCTGCCGCTTCCCGGCTGTGGGACCTTAGGCCGTTCCCGTAAATAAATCGGGGGCCTCCGAGGAGCACTTCTGGGATGAAATGGATTCCAAGGGCTCAGAAGCACGTGGAAGCTAATAAGCCTCACCGTGTTCTCACCTGGGGGCAGACGTCGCCTAAGGAGAGGAACTCTTAAATGCACATTTGTAGCCATTTGACAAACTCCTCTTCATCCAGTGATGCTTTCCCAAAGGCCACCTCCTCTGGGAAGCCCTCCTGGGGCAGGATGAGGTCTTCTGAACCTTCTCCAGCCCAGGACAAACACACACCCTGCCACGTTCACTGCAGCCTTAGTGAATGTTTGCTTTTGGAGGGGAGGGCGGAGAGGGGGAGAGAACTCTTCGCAAGGCCCAGTCTTAAAGACCAGGCACCGAGGCCCCGGGCACCCAGGAACAAAGCGCCACCTCCCATGCGCGTCCCGCTGAACCTGCGGCCCTCTGCCTCACCTCCCACATGCTCAATACCATCTGCTACTCGTCCCCTCTTCCCCTCACTCCCCGGCCTCTCCTCCCCCAGCCCTTCTCCCGAAACACTGGCCCGCACCCCTTCCACGGCCTCCAAGCCCGTGTCTGGCCCATTTCTCCTCTGGGAACCTCCCGAGGCCCCCGAGCCTGGGTCAGGTGACTGTTCCAGGCTCCTGTATCACAGCTCATGTCCCCAGCACTGTCACGGCCCTGTGTTTGGCCTGTCCCCCCCACCCCCCACTAAACTGTGCTCGTGGTGGAGGGACAGGACCTGAGCGTGTCTCTGTGACCAGGGTGTCCTCCTGCCTGGCCTGTCCTAGGTGGCCCCTGGAGGCACTAGCAAAATGAATGAATAAACGAATGATTAAGGTCCGTGTGAAGTTCTGGGCTCCTGGCCACTGGGTGCCCAAGGTGCGGCTGGCAGCCCCCTTTGGGCCAGCCTTTGCTGAATGGTAGATGCCAGGCCTGACTGCTGTTGGGAGGGGGGACAGGGGACAGGGATAGGGAGAACTCAGAGGAAGCCCCCCTACTCTGTACTGTTTAATGTCTGGCCAGAGGCCTCACCCTCTGCCTCCTGCTCTGAGGTCAGGGCACGCCCTGGGGTTGAATAGGGACAGACGGGAGAAGCCAGATCCCCGGCAGCCGGGCAGGCAGGTCTCAGGTGAAGGTCGAGTGTCCAGCCAGGGCCAGGCCTGAGGCCACCAGC
Organism: Felis catus; assembly: GCF_018350175.1. Lineage (NCBI taxonomy): Eukaryota > Metazoa > Chordata > Mammalia > Carnivora > Felidae > Felis > Felis catus. The sequence continues at coordinate 107,201,433 of NC_058377.1, read as the reverse complement.
TCTTTGGCCAAGAGAAAATACAGGCCGCCTGCCCCAGTGTCAGGTGGAGAATGTTGAAGACCCCAGGGCCCCAGGATCCCAGCCCAAGCATCAACGCTGCTCAGCCTCCCAGACCCCACGCCCCCCTCTCTGTGGAACCAGAGGCATCGGGGCCTACCCAAAACAGGCAGACCCTTTCCCAGGTGAGACAGCGGCCCCGGCACAAGCAGGGCCGTGCATGGAGCTGGCAATGTGGCTCGCTTGCTTTCTGTCCCCAAGCCCGGGCTATGCAGTTTGGGATTTTTTTCCCCCCCCTTCACTGATGTTTTATTCATGTAAACCCAGCCTGCATCTGTCCTCAGAAAACGAGAGAGAAGGCGCAGGAGGGAGAGGAAGAGACTTGAGGGGCTCAGAGAGACCGAGGGGCTCGGAGAAAAGGAGACCTCGCGTATGCATGTGTGTTGCTGTTCAAAGCTAGATAACCTAGAAAGATCCACTGAAGATGCGCTCTCCCCGCTCTCCCCACGCAGCAAGAGGAGCCGTCATTCAGATGCGATTCATTGCCACCTCTTAGTCTATCACTGGTTCCTTTTCAAACCTCTCCACAGCTCACCGGGGAGGGCCCCGTTTCTGCTTGTCCTTCTCCACCCTCTCTGGGGCCAAGGAGGAAAGGGAGGCTTTGTCTATGTTAATTGCATTGTTAGACCAAAGGTGCTTACTTAGGCTTGCTGTCTAATTTGGGGCTTTTATTAAACATGATTGCTGGCTGACAGCTGGGCAGGAACCAGCCGAGGCAGGGGGAGCAGCATTTCGGCGCACACTAGGGTGTCCCCTGCTCCCCCTCCGCTGACCCCTGCCCCTCCCCTTCTTGCCCAGAGCTCACTGCCCTAGCGGCCGTTTTAGTCCCACGTGAGCATCAGCCGACGGGGAAGAAGCTGCCGGGAGGGTTGCAGGCCAGCAGTGGAGGCTTCTTGGGCACCAGAGGCTGCCCTCTCCCCACCCCTCGACGAACTCCTGCTCACCCTTCAAGAAAAGCACCTGGTCACCTCCTCCGAAGGCTCCCTCCTCTCCTTCCTTCCCGCCCTGGCTTTCCCTGGTGTCCAGGATACACGCAGGCCATCTTCAGGGGAGGCAGGCGGCCCTTCCCATGCCCAGGCAACCCGGGAGGTGTTTACAATGTCAATCCCCGTAGCCCATAGTAACCCCATGAGGAGCACAGCAGGATCACTCTCTGCGCTGTTCAGATGAGGAAACTGAGGCAGAGAGGTTAAGCGATCAGCCTGAGGGCACTCGGGGTCAGAGTTCACTGGCTCCTGGGTCTGTGCCCTTGGCTGCTCTCCGGTGGCCTCTCCACTGCCCACCCCGCTGAAAGGCTTCATTCCTACGAAGACTGCACCCCAGCGATTAAACCGTCGCACCATACTGTCTGTCACCAGGCCAGGCGACCTTCCCTCTGGTTATCTCATTTAATCCCTCACAGCTGTGTGCGGACAGGACCCCACTGTCCCGGGTGTCCCAGCCCCAGGCCCGAGCCAGAGCACAGGACTGCCTCGGGGCCCAGGTGCAGGGCTGGGAAGGGCTAGCCCGGGAGGTGGCGTCAGGGTGGAGGGCCCCTCCTGCCTTCCTCACAAGCCCCTGCTGCGTGGGACCTCCAGGCACACCAGCCCTCCGCAGCCTGGTTTTGGGGTAGCAACCTGGGCCTCAGCCTGGGTCGGGGCCCAGAAGGCAGGGCGAATGCACTGAGAGCCTTTAGAGCACCCGCTTCCCTGAGAAGCTTCACTAGAGATGAACACAGAGCAGGGCTCCTTCCCGGCCCAGCAGGGAGTGGTCACGCTTGTCAAATGTCAGCACCTGTCAGTGTGGCCCCACCCCCGGCGCCTAGAACAGTGCCTGCACAGGGTGGGCATTAAGTGAATGCTGAGTTGTTACAAGAATCTCACACTTACCCCAGTTTGGGCGCCAGAGAATGGGCCGGGATGAACTGGCCAAAATCTGTGCTGTTTCTTTCAGCCCCACATGTGGCGACCAGCCCCACATCCAGAATGCCACCTCTGACCCAGCAGATAAAAGACCCCAGAATTTGGGAAGACCTCTGCATAAGCCCAGGCCAGGTCAGCCCGCCAACTTGGGGCTCTCTCCAGGGGGCAGTCAGGGCTCATCACTTGCGCATTGATTCACGCCCCTCGTGTTTCTTGAGCACCTACCGTGTGCCAGGCACCGTGCAAGGCAGAGGGGCCCGCTCAGAGAAGGGAAGGGGAATGGGCCCTCGTGGCTCTAGGCAGGACCAGACCCGTGTGTAAAAAGACAACTGTGTGTCCCCCAGAGAAGTGAAGAGGAGGAACTCCTGTCTAGGGAAGTTCAGGAAGGCTTCCCAGAGGTGGGGGCCCTTGAGCAAGGCTGAGTGGACATCCCCTACGCAGAGAAGGGGCCAAGGCATGCCAGGCAGAGGCTTGGACACCGTCTCAGAGGCACGAGCAAGGCAATATTTGTTTGGAAAGGTAGCCAACAGAAGCAAGTGGAAATGGGGGCGGGGGGGGGGGGGAGCACAAGAGCATCTCATTTTCTCCTTTGAAAAGTAAAGTCGGAACCTGATATTCCACAGAGGGATGTCCCAGAATGACTGCCTAACCTGGGGCCAGAAGGAGGCGTTTTAAAATGCAGATAATCGAATCCAGCAAATCGGTGTCGGGGCGGTACCCAGGACCATGCATTTCTGAGCAAGGCCCTGGCGTTCGGTGGGGACTATGGGGTCAGAGGCAGGTGACGCGGAAAGCCCACGCTGTCAGGCTTAGGAGGGACCCGAAGGCATCGGAGGCTGGCCTGGGGTCCGAGCAGGCCACGCTGGGCCGGGGCCGTTCTTCTCCGCTGGCAGAAGGGCCCTCACCTCCAGCTGGGGGCGGGGACGGAGGCACAGCGTGAAGGAAGGGCAGACGGCGGCAAAGTCAGCGCGGCGCATCCATCTGCCCTGACAGCCAGCAATTACACCGCGTGATCGCCAGATTACTCCAAATGCATTTATTACAGGGGTTAGAAGCGGGGGACTTATTTACTGGCAAATCCATACTCATTACAAGACTCAGCCTAGCCTAGACTGAAAACAGCTCAACTGAAACAAATAATTACCAAAGTCCTTCCAGCGCGAGGCTCTCAGGTGGTTGGGGCGCGGGGTTGGGGGTGGCGCCTGGCCCTTCCCATAAAGAAAAGGGAGGACGAGGTCGGGGAGGGAGACGCCGCCCGCCGCGGTGCGCATGCCCGTCTAGGTCATGAATATGCAAACGAGCCCCGCGGGGCGGGGCTGACACGCCCGGTCCCGGGGGCTCTGGCCACCGCCCACACCCAAGCTCTAACGGAGAAGCCAAGAGAAAGGAAGGCGACCCCCTGGGGCCTGCAGGGTTACCGGGCTGGACCTCTGAGAGGCAGCGCTAGTCCCGCATTTTCCAGGGAAGGAAACACTGGCACAGAGCACAAGCTCCCCAGTTGCTGGATGAAGGAAAGGACGAGTGAACGGAAGTATAGATCAGACAGACCTTGCCCTGGGCGGGAGGAGGGCCCACTCTCGGTCCACAGGCTGGGGCGCGTGGAGGGGCTCCCTCCCAGGGTGTCGCTGGCCTCACAGGCACACACAGCTGGCCTTGTAGCCACAGAGCTTACAGACGCTGGGCGTCCTGGGTGCGTAGCCTTGGGGGACGCGGAGAGCACAGACGGATGCCTTCCGCACCCACTAGGGACTCGGGTTCCAGAAACAAAATCAATCGACGCCTTTTTTAGGACTGACAGAGCTGGCCGGGACTCCCGCTCCCATTTTACAGATGAAGCAACCGAGTCCCAGACAGGGGCAGGGCCAACCGCGGTCCGCTGGCTCCCGTTGGAGAGCTCCCCACAGCGCCCTGCGCTCTCGGGCCTCCTGGACCGCGGTGGCGGCGATCAATGCCCGCGCGGGGAGCTGTCAGGCCGATTGAAATGTGGGCTCGGCCTCTCTGCCCGCTGGGCAGATGCTGGCACCGCCACCCGCGCCTTAAATATTCATTCACTTGACAGAACACTAATTAAACAAAGTAAGGTGCATTATTACTTGATTAAATTTTTTATTGGCAGCTTAATTGGTCTGTTAGTTGCCCCTTAGGGAGTTGTTCGCCCGCTCCCCCCGCCGTGAGGGAGACGGCCCCTGGCCGTCCCTGTGCCGCCCTTCCCTGCCCGCGGGGTATGCGGCCGCTGCGCCCTCGGCCCCCCAACCCAACCTCAGGTCTGGGCGCCGGGCTCTCGAGCCCCGCCCCAGGGCCGTCGAGGTTCCTCCCCTATTGGGTCAGGGTGAGAGTTGCAACCAATCAGCACCCAGGAGCTGGTCCTGTCGAGGTCAAGAGGCTCCACCTCAAAGCGCGTCACTGCCGCACCTAGGGGAGGGAACGCACCCAGACTGGAAGAGCAAGGCCCGGGATTGGACTTGCCCGTGGAGTGGCTGGATGATGTACCCCTTTTTGGCCCTGGCCTCCGTTTCCCTCTCTGCACCACCGCAGGGCTGGCCCCACAGACCCCCTTGTCCAGGCAGAGACACTTTCCTGCCCAAAGCCTCTGTGCTACTCGGTCCCCCAATAGGAGTGGAGGGGCCTTGCGTACAGGGACGCCCTGGGGGACCCCGAGCCCTCAGGATCCAGCCATGAAAGGGCCTGAGAATGCCCCCTCAGAACAGGTGAACCCACCTTCCTTGTGCAGCTTCCCACCTTGGGGGGCACCTCCTCCCACCACCCCTACAGGCAGGAAGGCAAGCCTCTGACGCACCTCTCTGGGGACAGGTCCTCGCTCCCCTCCAGGTCAGTGGCCGGACAGGGCCACCCTATGTGGACCTGGAACCTGCACTTTCCCTCCCCCCACCTCCCCCCTACCTCTTGTGTGCTTCTCCCACCTCCCCCATGCGGTGATAGGAGTCTGGAGCCAACATTTGCCCTTCAGACAGGTGGCCCCTTCCCCCAACTCCGCCCTCTGCGGTCGCAGTGAAGAAGGGCCAGGGGCTGTTTCATCCTTCCAGCACTAGCCAAACCCCTGTGTGAGCCTCAGTTTCCCTAGTGCCAAATGGGTGCCTGTCCTCATCCAAGGAGCAGAATTTGAGTGTTGGGCACAAAAGAAGGGACACGTCCTCTCCCTGGGCGAGCTGCTCGCTCTGAGGTCCCGGACGATCCTCGATCCTCACACCCGTGCTGCGAGGGCACTGCCCCATCATCACCCAGTTTACAGGTGAGGCAGGGGGTCCCCTGAGGCTCAGTGACTTGTCCAGGGTGTCATATGGGGCAGGGGCTGGGGGAGGAGAAAAGGGAAGGGAGAAGGGAGGGCAGGCCTGGAAAATGCTGGAAAGCCAGGGGTGGGCAAAGCTCTGCTTGTCTGTTCTGTTCACACACCCACTCGCCAGCTCCTCAGCCCGTCAGCGGGAACCCGTTCTGGGGCTGGGGCTGGGAAAACACATGGGGCCTTCCCAGGGTGGCCTGAGTCCCTGTGTCACGCCCCTACCTTCAGCCATACCCAGTGCAGGGCAGGGGGCACCGCCCGTCCCACGCACCCCGCTGCTGCCCTCTCCATACGGTCCCATCCTCCAGAGAGGATCCAGGCCCCACCGATGACAGAGAAATCGTCTGGCGGCCCCAGAAGCCGCCGCTGGCGAGCAGGAGGCGAGGTAATTGGCATCGCCGGCCGAGGGAGCAGGAAATGAGTGGCCCCAGCCCGTGTGGAGCGGGAAGCTGTTCAGTGTCATCGGCCTTATCTGGGAACAGGCTGCCCAATTACAGGGCCATGCCCGTTGTACTCAGCAGCTGCTGGCTCTGCTGCTGCCCCCTCCCCGGTGTCCTCACAGCATCTCTGGGCCTGGGGCATCCATCCGCTGCCCCTTCCAGAAGGCACGAGGCAGCAGCCCAGAGAGAGGCCTGGCCTCATGCTCCCCTATCCACATGTGCAGGTGTCCCCCAGCCAGGCCTGGCCTACAGGGAAGCAGCCGCTAGGTCCTACCCCCTAGGCCCTCTCCTCCCAAAGGTGACCGTCTAGGCTGAGCCCTGCCCCTGGCTGCGTGTTCTAAGTCTCCCTTCAGGGAGCCGAGAGGCACAGTGAGGGGCGCATGGTCAGGCTGGCGGGGGTCTCCGGCTGCCCTGTCCCAGGGCTCCCCCAGACCAGGAGCCGCAGGTCACCCTGCTCTGAGGCTCCACCCCCTCTACCAGCCCCGGCAGGAGAGGATTAATAATTCCGTGGGTGGACAACGTTCAGAAACACAGTGCCACTGGGGGCTGTGAGAAGGTGTCATAGATTAGGAAAGTAGGACTATAATGGGTTTGTAATTGTACATAACGCAGCCAGATATTAGCAGATCATGCTGTGGCTCACAGATCGGAGAGGGGTTGGCTGTCCCAGAAGGGCTGAGCTGAGGGTGGTGAGGCTGGCCTGCCCTTCCGGACCAGAAATGGGGGTGCCTCGGGCAGAGCCGTGTGGGCAGAGCCACAGGCCAAGGGGGGCATAGTGGAAGGAAGCTGGCTTTGGGGTTGGACCCGCCTGACTTCAAATCCTTGCCTCCGTTTCCCCGTCTGTAAAGTGGAGGTGTGGCTGCCTGCTCATGGGTCGTGAGGATTCAGTGGGCTCCATAAATGACCGTCCCCTCCCCCTTCCTCTCTCCTCCTTCCACAAGGGCTCCCGCATTTTGGTCTTGTCAGGCCCCCTGTCCGGGAAGGTCCCCTCGGGTCTGTAGACACATCAAGGGGGGGCCCCGCACGCTGTCCCCTCTCCTGAGCTGGCCCTCCACAGCGGCGGGTGCTTGGGAGGGGTTGTGACCCCCCCCCAGCACACCCCTATGGGGGCACAGACACGTGTGAGAGTCCCCTTCCTGTTTGAAGACCCCCTTCCAGCAGGCCGAGAGGATGCACCGGGTCAAGGCCCCGAGCTTAAGGTCCAGCCAAACAGCCTGAATGTGTCAGCCCCTCCGCCCCTCTCTTCATCTGCAAACGGGCTGTGACGGCCTGTTTGGCCCTGGAGAGCACTGACTCGCTTCCATGCCAGGTTTCCTCACTAATCGGGAGCTTCCCAAGGGCCAGGACTGGGGTCTCTCTGGCTCCTTTCTGTCCCCAAAGCTGGCACTGAGTGCTCACTGCCTGTGAGGTTCTGGCTCCGCCCGGGCAGGTGACACTGCTTGCATGCACAGGGCAGACGAGGGGGTCCCGCCATTTCTCTGATTTGAACACAGGAACCCCACCTGCTCTCAGTTCACAGGTCCGGGACGCCGGGAAGTCCCCTCCCTTAAATCCGGCCCCCAGCCAGCTTGCCCCAGAGACCTCATTCCTGCCTTCTCCCAGCCCTATAAACCAGGGGAGGTGGGGGGCTGCCTGGGTGGCTCAGTCGGTTAAGTGTCCGACTGCAGCTCAGCTCATGATCTCATGGTTTGTGGGCTGGAGCCCTGCATCGGGCTCTCTGCTGACGGCTGGGAGCCTGGAGCCAGCCTCTGATTCTGTGTCTCCCTCTCTCTGCCCCTCCCCCGCTCCTCACCAGTGCCTCCGACCCCCACCCCCTGCCCTGTCCCACCTCATGGAGACCCCAGGATGGGCCTGGCTCCCTTCGGGGGGCTCTCAGCCATCCCCAGTGAGCGCTGTCGGTGGGCAGAGCCCCTGGGGAGCCTTTCTCTCCCAACCTGTCGCTTCTGCTCGCGACCCACAGACGGCCCGGACTCCGCGCTCGCTACCCCGGGCTGGCCAGGCTGTGGTGGGGCTGCTGGCCCACCTGGCCCCCCGGCTGTCTGTCGACTGTCACTTACAGATGGGCTCCATCTCTGTCTGTCCACTCGCTGGTGGAGCCTCCTGTTCCCGCAGCTGCTCCCCCTCCCTCACCCCCCCTCCTCCCTGCAGACAGCTTGGCTGGGCTGTGGGTGTGAATTTCCACCGGGAGGGAGGGCCTGTTCCTTCTGGCACGGAAGCAGAGCCTGGGGAGGGGGGTGTGGGAGCGGGGAAGCTGGTGGGGGAGGACTGGGAGGGTGGGAGAGGCTGTGCCTCTGGGAAGGCATCCAGGCCTGGATGGCCCAGAAGACTGACAGTAAAGCAGGCTCTGGTCCCATTTGGGGGGATGTGGTCAGAGTAACCTCCTGCGGTCCCTTTCCTCTTCTTCCTGTCTTAATACACTCTCCTGCCAGCAAAGACAAACTGGTCCCATTTTGTGGATAGGAAGCCTGAGGCCCAGAGGACTAATGAGGTATCTTGGGAGAGACTGTCGCTCATGTGAGTTCCCTGAATGCCATGCCCATGTGGCTGCCAGCGGGAGCTGGTGTGGCCTCTGTCCCTGCCTGCCCCCAGCGGTCCGTAGAAACAAGAGCACATCCACAGTCACGAGCCAGGCCTGGTGCTAAGAACTATATCCAGAGGGAGGCTGAGCCTCGCCAGTGCCCTCTGTACAGAGGGGAAACTGAGGCAGTGCAGAGGAGCAGGGGACACACCTGGCGCTTCACCCCAACAGCCCTAGATATTTACTGCCTGTCCGACGTGCCAGGTCCTGGGGAATAGAAGAGGGACGAGGCTCCTGCCTCCACAGAGCTCACTGCCTGGTGGGGACAGAAAATGGGCAGAAGCCGTATTGCGGGGAATGTCACATGGTGCCCTGTGCTGGGAAAGGACACAGGTGAGATGCTCCCCAGCTCCTCCCCCCGTGTAGGATGGGGACAGACAGACCCTGAGCTGCCCGCTCCCACCCCAGCTCCACTGTGCCTGCCCCCCCTGGCCTATGTGAAGCGCCCGTCTCCTGTGGTTCCTGCTAATGAAGGGCAGCTCCACCCACCCAGAAGCTGGTCTCTCCTTCCAGCTGGTATTTAAAGAAGTGTCTCCGAGTTTGATGATGGCTTTGTTGTTCCCATTCCTGTCTTCCACCCACCCTACGGCGTCCCTCTCAAGGGAAAACAGCGGCAAAGCCGCCGGCGGCTCCTCGCCCGTTCTGGCCCCAGAGGCGTGTCTCGTCCAGGCTGGGCTCCATGCCAGGCCCCGTGCTGGGCACGGTGGATTCAAGGACCACTGAGGCCCGAGACTACTCTCGGGACACACTGGGTTGGCTGTGATGAGGGTCGACTTCTGGAGCAGGCTGGGGAAGCAGGGAAGGCTTCCTGGAGGAGGCAATTAGCAGCCCAGAATAGGAAGGAAATGACAGATGGGAGACATCCAACCGTGAAGGGGAGGAGTGGAAGAAGGAAGGTAGTGGCTGGAGGAGAAAGGGAGGTTCGGGGGGTGATTTTTATGAGATCCTACAACATCCTTAAAAGCTGACCGGAAAGTATCACTTGAGACACGTCAAAAAGACAGGATGAGTGACAAAGACTCATCAAGGTAGGAGGGGGCGGGCGGGGCAGAGGCCCAGAGCAAGAAAGTTCATAGGTTAGGCGGCCAGATGGAGGGAGATTTCTGCCTTCTCTGAGAAGTGAGACCTGAGGCCATCTCTCTCTCTCCAGGAAGCGCTCACCCATTTAAAAGATGAAACCGAGGCCCGGGAAGGTTCCCCGGCCTGCCCTGGTGTGTAGAGCAGCCGGACCCACTCTGGGCAAAGATGGGATGAAAGGGGTGAGGGCCCCGAGGCCACCCTCAGGACAGTCAGCACCCACGGTGTGGATACCTGCTGGAGAAGGCCACCTTGGATTTACAGGAAGAACCCCGATCAGGCCGGCTGCCTAGCGCACTCAGTCTCCGGGGGGAGGCGGCCGCTGCCTTCCTTTGGAAACTTGTTAATATTCCCCGCTGTCAGGCAGTCCTTCCTCTCTCCTATCACGGCTGAGCCGACTCTCTCTGAAAGGCCCAGCCATCCTGGAGCAGGCTGTTATCTGTCCTCTGGTCCCGGGGAGGCCCTCCTCACCCCTGCGGCTTCTGCCGGGCACACTAAGGGCAGAAGTGTGTTTAAGGCCTCATCCTCTCCGGGACACCCGTGGGTCCCCGTCTCATGAAGACGTCTCCGGGAACCTGAGGGCCTCCTCCTGCGGGTCCTCTCTGAGCTGAATCTTTCCCTCTGGCTCTGATTAGCACCCAGCTTCTCACAGGCCGGGCCTCCCTTCCCGAACTGGGCTGGAGACTCGAGTCGGTGGCATCACCCCACATGGCATTCAGCACGATGCCCTAGCATGTAGGAAACACCTAGTAAAGAAACTGACGCCAGGCCACGGAGATAGCGGGCAGGATGGTGTGGATGGAACCCAGGACGTGGCCTTGCATTTGAGCCCAGCTGCTAGTTCCGGGTGGGCCCCGAACAGACCGATTCCCGTCTCCAAGTCTCTTTCCCCATCTGCCCTGGAGCAGGTGGCTGGGCAGAGCCAAGGAGCCCTGGGGTCCTGCTTTTATGGGGGACACAGACACCCTGGCCCAGCCCGACCCAGCACCTCGGCCCCCTAGGACCGTAGGCTTGGCCTGGCAGCCGCCTCTAAATCCCAACCTGCAGGAAACCATGGGCTGCAACAGCCCCATTTGCAGAGCCCGGCCTGGTTAATCTGCTTCATTAAAGGCACTAATTAATTGGCTTAATTAAAAGGGTAACCTGGAAGCCAGCAGAACTACCTCCTAACGAGGCACGAGGCTATGCGGAGGCAGCCCTGGAGCCGAAGAGGGGAGCCCCCTGCCTGCCCCCGGCATGCCCATCCAAGGGCCGGGAGCCCAGCCCCTGGCTCGGGGCAGCCCCCAGCCTACACCGTCCCGGTGACTGCTGACCCTCCCCCGGGCCCACACCCCCCCCCCCCTCAGTCAGGCTCTGCGCGCTGGGGGGAATCGGAAGTCCTGCATTCACATGCACCGCTTGGCTGCAGTTAAAAGCCCAGAATGTAAGCAGCCATAATTAGACCAAGCACAGGCAGGTTGCAGCAGATAAAGGTTAACAGGCCAGGAGGGAGGGATGGCATAGTAAAGAGGCCGAGCCTGGCCACGCTGCGCCTGTCCCACAGGGAGCTGGGTGGGCTCCAGCGGGGGCACTGCCGGCCCCGTGGCGGAACACCACGTGGGCAAGGAGCCCCTGAACCACGAGCTTCCATGATCACGAAGCACTAGCATCAGGAGAAGAGGGCTTTAAATCCCAACTCCACCTCTAGAGGCTGAGTGGCTGTGGCAAGACCTCTTTGAGCTCTGTTCCTCATTTGGAAACCGCCTGCTAGGGGTGCCCGGCAGCTTCCCTTCCCAGGCAGGCCCGCCCCCGGCTTAGCAGGAGAGAGTGCTGGGATCGATTAGCCACGTCTGCCCAGGGCAGCGCATAAGAAGAGGAGGCTTGTGTGCCGCTCTGGTCCCGCCCATACTGCCAGCCTCCGAAGAGGCTAAGTCTCCATGTCCAGGTTTCCAGTCGTCCCCACGGCAAGAGGAAACTAATTCCCGAAACTCGTCCCCTCTCTGCAAGGCCTCACAGCCCACAAAGGTGTTCTTCCAGACAGTATTCATTTGAGCATCCCTGGTTTAGAACTGACGCTCCGGGAGGCTTGTTGTGTCAAGGAAGGTTTTTGCTCTGCTGTGGGGACCCTGCCCTCCTCCACCCCACACACACCCCGGGCCACCAGCCACGCTCATGAGCAGCCCCCACCTTTGAGCTGGACAACCTCTCACTGAGCAGGAAAGTCATAACCAATGTAACACGGGGCCCAGGGACGGAGTAGCCTCAGAACGTTCATTCACGGCCCCTCTCAAAACCCCAAGAGAGGAAAGACAGGACCTCGGAATGGGTTGAGGGTGGTCTCTCCAGCATCCAAAGGAGCCCAGTTAGGCCCTGGTGTCCTTTAGGGACAGGTGGGGGTGGGGTGGGGGTGGTGGTGAGACCAGGTGCCATGGGCACCGAAGGGTTCAGGATATAAAAGTGTTCGAGAGTGGGAGGGAGCCCCTGAGGGTCCCAAGCCCCAGCCCAGCCCGTGTGATGGGTAAGGCCTCGGGGCAGCACAGCCAGCCCAGCCTGTTGGACACACAGCTGTCAGCCCTCTCCCACACTGAAACTGCGCTGGTGGCGGCTGTCAGACCGGACAGATTTAGTCTCCACGCAAACAGCTGTTAGCCTGCTCACCGACGGCCCTGCCGCCGCCTGGGAGCCAGGAGCAAGGTTCCAGCGAGGGTACCCCCGCCCTGCAATCATGAGACTCAATCAGCACCGGGCCCTGGGGAGGGAGGGGCTGCCACACGGCTGTCACCACCTACAGTGTCAGACCAAGCCGCCAGAGTCCCCTATAAGCACATCCCATCCCCCCAGCACCTCCCAGGCTCGCAGACCCAAGAACCCACCCCCTCACCCACTCGGGTGCCCTGAGGGCTGTCAGTGCTGGTGTCTGCCCAGAGCCGCTTCCCCCAGAGGGACCGGCCCCTTCCCTCCTCTGACTGCACATTCACGGGGGACCAACTTCTGCCCCCGTCATCCTGTTCTCGGCACCCCGGGCCCCATGTTACAGATGAGGAGACTGAGGTCTACAGAAGCGGCCAGGTGAGTGGCCAGGGGGACTAGAACCTAGGGCTCCTGGAACATGGCATCCACGGAGTCAACTCCCCGCAGCTGGGTGGGCACAGACCAAACCCCCAGAGCTCATGATGGGGGGGCATCATGCCGTCCCACCCCAGGCAAGGCTGGGTGAAGAGAACTTAGGACGAGGACAGAGGGAACAGACAAGGCCACCTACAACAAGAAGGCCCTAGAGGTTGGACAAGAGCAAGGCAGGGAGTATGGGAGGCCTGGCTCAGGCAACGGGCCTAAGGGTAGTGGCCTCGGCACTCAGGGCCCTTCGCTTCCCCCTCGGACCCCAGAGCCAACAGGCCGTCTGCACACCAAGCCACCGCCCTGCCCTGGGCCCCATCCAAGCTTCCCCTGGGCCACGGAAACCTGCCCATCTTTCCCCATTGGAATCCTCAGGTGCGGGGTGGGGGCCCAACCACCTAGAAGCCAGCGCAGCACGGCCCGGGAAGGAATGTGCTCAGAAAATGTCATTGGCCAGGAGATGCTGACCAGTGTGGCTCTCACTCCTCCAGGCAGCCCGGTGAGGGGGGCTGTGCTTGCCAGGTAACCCCTGGGAGCCGGAGCGGGGTGGGCGCGGTGCAGGCCTGGTTGGGTCCGCATGATCCAGAAAAATAGAGCCGGAACCAGAGTCCTGGCAGTCAGGCCCTTCACAGGGTCCTGCTGAGGGCCGCACAAGGCTCTGCCCACGGGACAGCGGACACCCCGCCCCCAAAGCCCCTTGGCAGCAGGCAGGCAGCGTGGCTCGCCTTGCCCGGCTGCCCTGGGGCAGAGGCCCATTTCTAGAAGGGCAAGTCGGGACGGCGCTGGACTCTCAGGCCCTGGGACCGAGCCCTTGGGGCTCCTTGGAGAGCTGCTGGAAACCTCCAGGTCTCCGACCGTCCTGCCGAAATGAGGCAACCCGCAGCCCCCCTCCCCCCACCCTGCTCCATGCCCCGGGCTGGCGTGAGGGTCCAGGGAGGGAACTGTCAAGGTTGAGGAGTGGCTGGGAGCCTGGCACCTGGCTTCCCTGCAGGGGTCACCTGTGCCCTGGACAGGAGGCACTGCGGCACAAGGGCCCGAGGGAGGGCCTGATTTCCTGTCCGCGGGAGAGGGCCCAAGGGAAAAACAGATGATCACCCTCATCATTTCACCAGGCCGCTTGTTATGAATATTAATAGCATTAATTATTTCTAATCCGGCATCCAGGCCTGGGCTGGCCAGGAGCGATCCCCGGGGCCACCGGGCTCCGAGGGAGGCTTGACCTCCTCCCCGGGGGCTGTGGGGTCTGGGTCTGGGACAGATCCTTTCAAGGGCAGAGCTGGGGGTGTGGGGCCGGGCCCCAGCAGGAAGGGGATCTACAGACAGGACTTCATCCGTGCGTCTCCTAGGAAGGGGCTGCACAGGGATGGGCACCCATTTTGCAGATGGAGAAATGGATCCCGCTCAGGATCCAGGCCCAGCAGCAGGATGTCGCTGGCTTGCGCCTGCCCTGCAGAAGGTCACTGAGCTGTCTGGCCCCAGCCCAAACCCCCGTCCCTCCCTCAGCAAGCACCTCTGACCCTGAGCGGTAAGGATGTCTGTGCCAGGGGTCAAGGGCCTGTGGGGGAGGGGAGGGCTGGTCAAAGCAGCTGAGCTACAAGACCTAGACTGCTCAAGGAGTCTGACCTCGGGGATGCATGCCTCACTTTCCTCGTTTGTACCCACAGGGACAACAATGGGACCCCTTGCAGGCATTAGTTATTCATGCAGATAAATGCTTAGTATCGGGCCTATCATACAGCAGGTGCTCGGTTTGGGTGATCCCCCGTCCCCATCCCAGACCAGTAGGTGGTTTCCTAGTGACCAGCGCAGTTGGCAGGCCCACGCGCAGTCCCCTCGGCCGTGGGACTCGGGCCAGTTCCCTTTCCCCTCTGTGTGCCTCAGATTCCCCGACTGGACGGTGGGGGTGCAACACCGTGGTCGCTGAGTCTCCTTCCAGGAGTGACTGTTGGAAGGGGAGGCTCAGCCTCTCTTCCTGGGGCTCCATCACCTCCTCCCTTGTCTCCCACCGTGGGACCTCGTGCCTCACCCCCAAGTGCGGCCAAGCAGTCCACCTGCCCCGAAGGGTAAAGACCAGGTAAAGGCCAGTCCTGGTTATTTAGGTACCCGGCAGGGAAGGAGGCGGTACCGGGTGCTTACGAACAAACAGGTTCTGGAGTGGGACCCAGTCCCCTTATGTCTTAACCTCACAGAGCCTCAGTTTCCTCATCTGTACAATGGGGTAAATAACCGTCCCCAACTTGCAGGGCTGCGTCGGGGCATCAGTGAGATAATACGTGCAGATGCCTATCGGCGCCCGCGTAAGTTCCACCAGCGACAGCAGCCCTTGTGGCTATTATCGTGTTTAAGTTTTTTTTTTTTTTAACGTTGACTTATTTTTGAGAGAGGGAGAGAGACAGAGCGCGAGTGGGGGAGGGGCAGAGAGAGAGAGAGGGAGACACGGAATCCGAAGCAGGCTCTGGGCTCCGAGCTGTCAGCACAGAGCCCGACGTGGGGCTCGAACTCACAGACCGCGAGATCATGACCCGAGCCGGAGTGGGACGCTTAACCGACTGAGCCCCCCGGGCGCCCCACTATTACTGTGTTTCTTACGAACCCTCCAGCTTCCACGCCCCCCCTCCCCAAGCCCGACTCAGGCCAGGGCCCTGCCCCCTCCACAGAAGGAGCTGGGACCTGGGAGGGGTTCGTGGATCTTGGCAACACAGACCGCACCCATCCTAGGCCACCGTAGGGTCCAGGGCAAGCCCCTCCCCAGGGAGGTCCCCAGCCTCCTGCAGACAAGAGCCTCTGTCCCGCCGACCCCGGGTCAGGGCAGGGGCAGTGCGCTGGCACAAAGGCTGGGCTCTGTCTGTGCCCGCAGCGGGGGCAGCTGCCCATGAAGGGCCCTCCTGCCACAATGAGGCCTTTGAGCAGCTGCCGGCGGGAGCCCAGCTCTCCTTGAAGGCCTGGCTCTCATAAGCCCTGTCTGTCTGCGAGGCCACCGGGCCAGGCAGGCAGCTGCTGTGGGGGCAGGGCCTGCACCCCCCCGCTGCTGGGCACACTGCCTCCCCAGCCTCTCACCGGACGATCCCTGGCAGGTGGGGCCTCAGGGGGCAGGGCTTTTGCCCACATCCCTGCTCTGAAGTGACAGTTCCAGGCCTAGTGCATGGAAGAGCCCCTGTGTCCACCCAGGGCTCTCAGAAAGTCACTGCTCTGCCGGGCTGGGGCTCTGCCTCCCTGCTTCCCTCCCTCTCTTGGCCTCCGTTTCCTCATCTGTAAAACGGAACCTCCGAGCACATCCCACACCCCTACCCCCCAGTCCCTGGCATCTGTGAGAATCAAATAAGACCCGTGTTTAATGCTCTACTCAGTGCCAGGCAGGCGGCGAGGGCCCAGGGAGTGCCAGCCGGATCACTGCCCCATCACTGCTCCTACCTGGGACCTGCTTGATCCCCAGCTCGGCCTCGGACTCGTGGGGTAACCGTGGCCTGGTGACTGAACCTCCCTGAGTCTTGGGTTTCTCCTTTATAAAATGGGCTAATGCCCAGTTACAGGGTGGCTGTAAACAGAAAGCCATTTATCAATGCGCCTCAGGCTCAGGAAACCTTGGTTGAATGAATTAATGAATCCCAGAAGCGGCACCTCCCAGGGGTCTGGGCAGGGGAAGGAGGGGGAATGATGGGGGTGGAGGTGGGGCAGATGTGTAAACTACAGTTACTTACAGGGTCCTACAGGAGGCTGGGGGGGACGGGAGGCAGGAAGGGCTGGTTCCTCAGGTCAGTCAGGGAGGGCTTCATGAGGGAGGCAGCATTCACCCAATGTGGGAAGTGAGGGTGGCCTTCCCCACACAAGAACAACAACGGTGTGAGGGTGTCTGCAGGGAGGGGGACCCCTGTTCTCTCTCTGGCCTTCCTCACCTTGGACGAGGGGAACTGGGAACTGAGGGGGAAGCCGGGTCTCCGTGGAGCCCCCAGTGGAGGCAGTAACGTTGCTGAGAGAGGCTAGGGTTCAAATCCTAGCCCTGCTACGTAGAAGCTCTGTGACCGGGGCCCTCTGTGCCTCAGTGTCCTCATGTGGAAAAAGGAAATGATAACGGCCCCGCCGCACAGAGATGCTGTAAGGATTGGGACTCTGTCCATGAAGCACTCTGCACAAAGCAAGCACTCGGTAGACGGAAGCCAGTGTTGTTGCTGGCCAAGGCCACTTCCTGTTATGGTGTCCAGGGGTACAGGGACTTGTGTAGCCTCAGAGCTGGCCCACTCTGGCCATGTGGGGCCTCCCAGTCACCCCTTTCTGGCAACTGGCTCCCCCTCCCAGCCTGTAGACTCCAGGAGCCGTCTCTCTCTCTCTCTCTCTCTCTCTCTCTCTCTCTCTCTCGACTCTGCACCCTCAGGACCCAGCAAGGTTGCCACTGCCCCCTACTCCTGCCAAAGTCAGGGCAGCAAGAGGCCTCAGCCGCACCCTTCCCCCCAAGTCCACAGCAGAATCTGGGAGTACCCCCCGCCGCTGCAGGTCTGGGTCTAGGGTCTCGGATGCTCCAAAGCTCCACCAGCCCCCAGAGGACACGGCCTGCCCCCGCCCCCCGCGGCCTCTCACAGAGCCTTGCACGCCGCCCCCACCTCCTGAACTGGGGAGGGACGGCGCACCCCCCCGCTCGCGCTGCCCCGCGGAAGGGCCCATGCTGCCGAAAGCCGGCTGAGTAAATAATGACATTTCCTCCTCTCTCCTGTGCTCTTCGCCCCCTTTCCCTTCCACAAATAAATTATCAACATGCCCAGGTCCCGGCGGAGCGGAGCATATCGCGGGGAACAATGAAAAAGCTTTTAATAGGATTCCAGGAGCTGCAGCCACTCGCTCGCGGGCCCTAATGGAGATTGCTCGGTGACCGCGGGCCGCCCGCGCCCTCCTGGGCCCCCCGCACAGGCCCGGCTCCTCCCGGGGGCACCGGAGGCTTCGAGGCCCAGCTGGGCCACCCGCTGACGTCACGGGCCGGGCGTCTGGGCCCAGACTGCTCCCCCAGGCCCGTGGCCCCGCCCCCCTGAGGCGGACCCCTCCAGGAAGCCCCCCGGCCTGCCTCCCTCCCGGCTCAAATGGCACCTCTGCTGTGAGCCCTTCCCTGACTCCTCCTACCCCACGCGTGCTGAATGACGTCACGTGTCAGCAAGGCCGGCAGGTGTCTGCACCCAGTGGGGCCCCGGGGAACGCAGGCTGAGTGCGGGGGGGGGCGGGGTGGGGGGGCTCCAGGAGGCCTAGGCTCTGAGGCCAGAGGGGACTGGAGCTGTGCAGGTCCCCAACTCCAGGAGGGGCTGGGTCCAGGGAGCAGCACGACAGACAAAACTCAGGCCCCGGAGACCGCGGGGTTCCCTGCCCCGTCTCTGCGCCTCAGTTTCCCGTCTGTGACAGCATGTGTCAGGGCCCGGATGGAGCCGGGCCACATCTGCCTCAATGGCTGCCCTTCCTCCGTGTGACCTTGGCCAAGTCGCTTCACCTGCGTCTCCGTTTCCCAGGGAAGAAAATTGGGATCATTCTGGAGCCTACCTCAGAGGTTTGTGGCGGGGATTAAACCGGTTAACACCACCGGCACGTAGCGAGCGCAATCTGTGTCATCTACGGCTAATACAATGGCCGCCATCTGCCCCAGGGTCACGTGTTGGGGGCCTAACAGGGTAAGACGCCGTGTCCTCGCTGTGCGACCTTGGTCCGGTCGCTTTATCTGTCTGCGCCTGGTTTTCCTTCCGGAAAACAGCAGTGGTGAAGACCGGAGACCCGGCACAGGGAGGGCCCTTAGCATGGCTCCGTGACATGTAGCGTAGACCATAAGCGCTCAATAACAGCAGCCGTCGTGGTCTCTCTGCTGCCCTCACGGGAGGCGTTGAGCCACCCTGGTCCCAAGCCTGGCTTCCACCCTGAAGCCTCGTACACAGGAGGTGCCCAGTAAATACCCGAGGGCGTCCTGCCTGACCCCCTCCTAGAGGACCCATCCTGGGCGGAAGGTGACATTTGAGCCCCGACCTTTGTCGGGAAGGTGACATCTGAGCCCTCCCCAGTGAGGGGCCAGTCAGGAGCTGAGCAAATGCCCTGAGAGCCTTCCTGCCAGACAGGGCCGGGCGCCCCTGAGCGAGGGAGGCTGGCGTGTGCATCCCGTCCCAGGCCCTGAGCTCCTCGGAGCCCCCGGGGGCAGGGGCAGCCTCCTCGCCCTGCACCTGGGGGAGCCTGTCCTATTTGCCAAAGTACACTAAGTCCTGACTCCTGCAAAGTCCTTCCATCTGTCATGTTTAGTCTCCACACTGACCCCGAAGTGCCCTCCATCATTCCATTTCACTGGCGTGGAGACTGGGGCACAGAAAAGCAAAGTGAGGTGTCCAGGGGCACCCAGCTGATAAGTAACCGAGGTGGGATTCAAACCCAGGACCACCAGACTCCAGAGCCCAGCACCTGGATTCCACACAGCCCAGCTGCCTCGTGGTGGATCCTGACCTCCTCCTGGCCTTGGACAAGGCATGTCTCCACTCTGTGCCTCAGTGTCCCTACTCTCACAGTGGGAAGAAGACAAGCCAGGCAGAGCTTGTGGGGCAGAAGCCCCTGGAAGCTGGGGCCTAGCACTGCCCAGCCCTCTCAGTAGCCCAAGCCCGGTGGAGGGAGCAGGATCGGGGCGGGGGGTGAGAGTCTCAGGGCTCAGAGTCCCAGAGCCATGGTATTGCTGGGCCCTTCGGAGCCTTGTGGCCCAACCCCTTGGCCATCAGTAGTGGAGAAACTGAGGCCCAGACAGCCCTATCGTGACTGGGAGGGTAGGGGAGAATGTGTAGTCTGTCTGTCTCCCTGGACAGGTGAGCAGTCTATAGGGGGGGTGCAGCCTCTGTGAGGACAGAAGGGCTCCTGAGACCCCTTCGGTCCTCCAAGGAGCCCCCTCTGTATCCTCTGGCCAGTGCTGAGCACTGGCCCAGCCCCCGCACTGGGCCGCTGGCTCCAAGCAAGTGGCCCTGCTGAATGCCCACCCGACTGCTCCGCTCCCCACCCCTGGGATCAGGGGTTAGGCTGAAGAGCCGACACCCTCCACGTCTCCTCAGTCGGAGCAGAGCTGGGGAGAGGGCTATCGCTCCCCTTTGCACCCACGCCCTCCCCAGAGAGGGCCCTGGGGAAAACACACCGGCGACAGCCTTGTCTGGAGGCCAGGAGAGGCAGGGGGCTGCAGAGGAAGGGGCCCGGGGTGGGGTATGGGAGCCACTTTCTTAGCGGCCGTGTCCTGGGGGTGGGGTGGGATGCGGGGTTCATCTGCCTCACGGCCCGGCTCCTGCCGGTTCAGGGAAGACAGGTTAGGGTTAGTGTGGGCCTGCGCGTGCAAGGATGCGAGTGCGTGCGAAATCTCGCGTCATCGAGAGGTGTGAGCACGGTGCACATTTCTCTCTGTGTCCTGATGTGGCCCTGGTGGGACCGGGGCCGTGGAGGGCTCATCTGCGGCCAGCTCCAGGCCTGGCCCGCCTTGGGCAGCTTCTCTGAGTGAGTGAGACCCTCTGTGCCCCACTGAGTCTAAATCCCCCAGTCCCCCCACTCAGGGCAGGGGCGGCCCAGTCCGGGAGCCCCGTGGCAGACCGAATCCCACCCTGTTAACTGGGACGGGCATCCTCGGGCCCATGGCAGACTCCCAGGACCCCAGGACTGGACTGGCCCGCCAGCAGGCACCTGCCCTGAGCCAGAACCAGGCCCCTCAGGTCTGACCACAAAGGAGTGTGTTCAAATCAAGGTCATCCCAGGAATGCCAGCAGACAGCTGCTGGGCAGGGTCTGTGGGGAACCTCGGTGGGCATTTGGTCCAGGACCCAGGAGGGCATGTGTTCCTTGAGGGCAGCTCAGTCCGGTGGATTTCTTCCCCCGGAGGCCCAGCTGGCAGGCCGGGCCCTCTGCTGCCACCATGCCAGCTCCTGAGGGGGTCACTCAGTCCTGGTTCACCATTCACAAGTTCATTCACCCCGCACTACACTTAGCGCCCCCTATGCGCCCCATACCGGGCGCTGGGACGCACCAGTGAACGCGACAGAAGGACACAACCCCAACCCTCGACCATCCGTGCTGCGCGCCGGGCCTCCGACCCCGCCCCCCCAGCCCTGCCACCACTCGGGGACCAGCCAGCCAGGTGTCTCCCCCATGGCCGCCCCCCAGGTGGCCCAGGTGGCCCCCAGAGCCGCCTGAAAACTCAGCTCTCCCCTCTGCTGGCCGCACCTCCACCAGGCAGCCCTTGGCAGCCCGCCCCCAGGAAAAGCCCATCCGGGAGCCAGCGCCCAGCGGCATTTTTGAGGACATTTTCCCGGGCAGCATTTCCCAGTCTTCGCCAGGGGTGGGGAGTGGAGGGGCGATGGGGGGAACGGGTGGAGACAAGAGGAATTTGCTTCTGTAGAGAAATGCCGGCTCCTCTCCGAAGCCAGTCCCCCTTTCTCTTCTCTCTTCCTAGCTAGCACGCTCGCTCTTTTTTTTTTTTTTTTTTTTTTTTACAGTTTGCTAAATCTGTTGTAATCTGGTGCCAACGATTAATTCAGGCAGAAGGAGGGAAAAGGGAGTGAAAAAAAAAAAAAATACTGCCACAGAGCTGCTTCTCCAGAGCAATGCAGGCAGGGACAGCCAGGGCGAGTGCCTCAGCGACCCCAGTTTTAATCCCAGTTTTTATTAAGTACAAAGCCATCCCCCAAACAGCCCGGCCGCTGCCTCCCTGCCAGCCAGTCCCCGGCAAGGCTGGGCAAGGCTGGGCAAGGCAAGCACAGCCTTGCGGCACCTGGGCGCCCCCCCCCCACCCCTCCCCGCTGCCGGATGCCTGGGTCCTGCGCTCTGCCTGGGAGGCAGTGTCCCCTAGTGGTTAGCCGAGCCCCACACAGCCGGGGCCTGGCGCCTCCACTCCCTTCTCTCCCCAGCCTGCCCCTGCTCTGCCCAGCGCCCCATCCCTGTGCTGGGGCACATTCAGAGCCAGGCTAGGATTTCTAAAGAACCCCCTTCATCACTTAGAAGCCCTGAGTCTACAACAGGGGCCACCGTCCCATCACAAGCAAACCCAAATATTCTCCCTCCCCTGGGTCATGGGAGGCCGGATCAGCCTGCCCGTGCGGGGGGGGGATACACGGCTCTCAGGAACAGGGGCGCTGAGCCCCGGGCCCCGGAAGCGCACCCTTGTGGGGGTTCACCCAGAAGGACTGGTAGATGGGCCTTAAGGCAGGCTCAGGAGCGCTGAGATGGACAGGCCAGCGGAGACCCAGGGAGGCAGACCCCTGCCCAGATGCCCGTGGATGATGCATGCCCCCGGTGCCCCCCCCCCACTCCCAACTGTACGCTCCCTGAGAGCAAGACTCCTTGTTTCTTGTTTCCTTCACAGAGCCCAGCACTGTGCTTGGCCCATAACTGGTGCTCAACACCTAAATGAACGAATGAATGAATAAATGAATGAACAAATGAAAAGGAAAGGAAGGAGGGAGAGGGGGAAAGACAGAAAAGCCAGGGAGACAGGGGTGCCGGC
This sequence comes from Felis catus, assembly GCF_018350175.1. Taxonomy (NCBI): domain Eukaryota; kingdom Metazoa; phylum Chordata; class Mammalia; order Carnivora; family Felidae; genus Felis; species Felis catus. The sequence goes on along the minus strand of NC_058377.1, from coordinate 107,179,515 downwards.
TCCTTGCCCCCACCTGCCCCAGAAATGCCTGTGTCCCACCCCTCACCCCCCCTCCCGTCCCCACAGTCACCGGCCCCGGCTCCGTGGGGCGGAAGGCAGCGCAGGGAAGCCCACGGTGGGAGCTCAAAACCCAGGGCTGTGGCGAATCTAGCAAACAACTTCCACAGGCGAATCGAGGCCCCCAAATGCTGACATCATCTGCAGAGCCGCTGACCCCAGGGAGCAGCTGGGCTCTGGGGGCCTGCGGGCGGCGGTAAACAGGCATCCACCCGCCTCTCAGGCAAACACAGGCCTGCACAGACGCAGCCCCTCTCTGTGGAACTTTCTCTGCTCCAGCTGCTGCCAGAGAATGCCAGGCTGGCCGGTGGGGGCAGGCAGAGCATGGCAGGGGCACCCTGGGGTCACACTTTCCTTCCCCCCCACACCTCCCCCCACCCCCGTCTCCTCCCACCATCCGGCCTGCTCCCCACCACCCTGGCCTTCTCAGGGTGACGGCCCCAAGGCAGAAGCCAGAGCAGGCCTGAACTTTGTCTCGGGGAGAACAGCCCAGGGTCTGGGGAAGGGCGCTGTGCATCAAAGGTGCGAGCAGGCCTCAGGCCTTAACCAGCCCCGCCTTTCCACAGACCGGGCAGCCTCCCCTAATGGTCAGCACCCACCCCCCCACTGCAAGTGCTGGGGACCTCCAGCCACACCCACCCCCTTACCCCGCTTCTGGTCCACACGCCTCATCCCACGAGGCCCTCAGCCTCACCCCTGTTCCTCCTGGACATAATCACTGCCACTCGGCGTCAGGCAAACCCTAGCACCCCTAGGCCGGCATCCCTAGCCGGCAAGTGGGTGAAATCCCACCGGAAGTGGGCTTTGGTGGCTGGGGTGGGGGCCCAGTCAGTCTTTTTTTTTTCAACGTTTATTTATTTTTGGGACAGAGAGAGACAGAGCATGAACGGGGGAGGGGCAGAGAGAGAGGGAGACACAGAATCGGAAACAGGCTCCAGGCTCTGAGCCATCAGCCCAGAGCCTGACGCGGGGCTCGAACTCACAGACCGCGAGATCGTGACCTGGCTGAAGTCGGACGCTTAACCGACTGCGCCACCCAGGCGCCCCCAGTCAGTCTTTCCTGCTACCCCAAGGCCAAAAGAAGCCCTTCGCGAACCAAGGGTAGAGACCACAGGGGCCCACACTGCTAGGCAGAAGCTCTGTGCTACGAGCCTCGTCTGCTCACCTCTTAGCAGTGCTCCCAAGATGGCTACTGTTAATATCCCACCTTACAGATGAGGAATACTGAGGCCCGACAAGATCCAGTCTAGGCCAACAGGCCAGGCGCAGAAACCCTCCCGGGAACCACAAGGCCCTGAGACCCTTGAGCAAATGGGCTGGCCCAGCCAGCCCTACCGCACAGCCTCAGACGGGTCCTGTCTCTGAGATCAGGACACGGTCTCAGCCCTGACTCCAGGGGCAGGGAGGTGGCTGCCAACAGGTCCCCAGCCCCCAGAGGACACACAGCGGGGCTGTCCGCCCTGCAGGTTAGGGCATTCACTTGCCGACCACCACTCCTGAGCCACCTGCCTCTTTTCCCGGCCCAGGGCCTGCCAACATGCCCTGCCCCGCACCGGACTCCCGCCCTCCCTGCCTCTGCCCGATGCCTCTGTCCCAGCTGACGGGGCGGAGGGGGCTGTGCCCAGGCAACCCCCAAGGGCCTCATCGTCCGCTGCACTAGGGCGGCTGCCTCTTGGCAACTGCCACTGTGCGAGGCCTCTGTGGACAGTCAGCTGGTTCCAGGCCTGCCTCTCTGTCCCTCGACAGCCTGTTTCAGGTCCTCCTGGAGCTCACGTCCATCTCTCAGCCAACCTGGAAGCGAGTACAGATACAACCCGCCCATCTTCTGTGCATTGCCCCCACCCTGCTCTCCCGTACTCAGGGTGCCCGCCCCCATTCTCATCAAGTGGGACCAGCCACGGTATGCAGGCTAGGGAGCAGGGTCCCCAGAGGCTGCAGGCCTGGGGGCGCCCAGTGGGCGACACGGGCTCAGCCACCAGGCCCCAGTCCTACACGGAGCTGGGTCTGGCTCCCCCTAGGACCCGGCCAGTAGGTGACGCAATGGGGTGGCAGCACCCCTCCCCCCCCACCTCCTTAGGAGCAAACTAGGCGGACCTCCCAGGGGCTTTAGATAGGAGGCCTCAGAGGAGGCATGAGGGGGACCCAGGGAGGGTACCGTTGCTGCTAACGAGGTCAGGGTCAGGCTGCAGTCCACCAACAGCCCCCTGGAGGGGGGGTGGGGTGGGAATCTGACCCCCAGTCCCTCCAAGGCCTCTGCAGGTGCCGTCAGTCCTCAGGGACCCCCTGAGCCCAGGAGCAGGACATCTGTCCATCTCACCTCATTTTATAATGCAGTCTCGTTCCTCCCAGGCTCAGCCTCAGGAGGAGCGGACAGTTGACCCCATTTCACCAACAAGAGAAACTGAGTCGCACAGAAGTGGAGAGACTTTCGACCAGTGGGTAGTGAAGCAAGGACGCACACACCGTGCGTCCCTCTAGAGGAAGTCACCGTGGGAGGCAGCAGCCCCGGGGTGTGCCTGGCTGGAACTCATGCTGGGGAGGCTTCCTACGGAAGTGTCCAGTCTGTGTGTTTCTGCGAGATCAGGGGGCCAGGGGCGCACAGGTATCTCGCCCGGACACACACGCCTCCCCTACTCTCAAGCCTGCCCACGGCTGGCCCTTCGGCCGGGATGCGACAGCCCCTTGGCTCCTCCTGCCCCTCAAAACTACCAGGGCCGCTTCACTGCCCGCCCAGCTGGGCAGCGTCCCCTCCCGGGCACTGGCCCTGGCAGCTCAGGCCGTTTCCATTTTAAACCTCCGAGGAAGCCCTGAACGGTCGCCCACGGAGTCGGCACCAGCTGACAGGTGATGTTTGCGCCTCTCCTCCCGGAGCTGGCAGGGAGAGATGTAGTTGGCTTTCACTCCAGAAACCTGAGCCTGGAGCCCCTGAGTGTGGCCACCTTCTCCGCGGCTGCTGGGCAGAGAGAAGCATGCCCCAACCCACATCCCTCTGCCGGTGGCAACCTGCATCCTGTGGGGGCTCTGTGCCCCCAACAGGCAGCCCTCTCCCCAATTCCTAAGCCACCTGGAGTGGGAGACAGGAGGGGCTGAGGATGCAGGGGCCAGGGTGGGGCAGGGCAGGGGAGGGAAGGACCCGGCCACCCCCACCCTCTGCCCCCAGCCTCAGCTTTATTCATTCACTTCAGGGCTCTGGCTCCGACCACCACCGCAGGGGCCTGGCATACCTCAGCTGGGCTGTATTCTCTTAAAACCACACACCCTAGAGAGCCCCACAGCCCACGGGCTTGGGAAGCCTGGGGCAGCCCCCTGATGTCCCAGCTTCACAACTTACTCCACCTAGGACAGCTCTGATCCGCCCCGTTCCCTGCAGCTGGGCAATAACGTTTCCCACCTTCTGCCCCTGGGCCTCCAGCCCCGGAGAGGAGGGGCCGCGCCCGACAACCTGCTTGGTTGGGGGGCACCCCTCTGCCCCCGCCCCCCCCCCGCCTCTAGCCCGGGTGACCCCCCCCCCCCGTTCCATCGGCCAGGTGCACCGCCCAGGCCCCTGGCCCCACACAGGGCTGACAGTCCACAGCGTGCATAGGGAGGGAAGTTGGAGGCTGCCTATGCCCCCCTTGAAGTCGTTTTAAAAATAAAACCTCGCTCCAACCGTGACTCACGCGGCTGGTGGGAACGGGAGCGAGGCGCCCGGGCCGGCCGGCTGCCTCTCTCCGCGCGCCCCAAGCCCTCCGGTTCCTGGGTGCCGGGCCGGGGCCAGAACCGGCCAGCCCAGCCCGGCGCCCCCCCCACCCCCACCCCGCGAGCCGGGCCGCCTCCCTGGGGGCGCAGCGAGGGCTCGGGCGGGGGCTCGGATCAAGCCCCCGCCCTTTCCAGCCTCTGCTCGGGAGAGTGGAGCCGCCGGCCGCGCACCCCGCTCCTCCCCGCGGCGGGGCCAAGCGCCGCCGGCGCTCGGCTATCGACTCGGGGGCCACCCCCCCACCCCAAATCCCAAAGGCTGCGCGGCCCCCGCGGCGCCCGGGCAAAGCGGGGTGGCCCGAGCCCGCAGCGCCTCCGCGCACTCCCGGCCCCCGCCCCGCTGGCCCCGGCGCCCCGTCCCGCACGCGCGGACCCCGGCCCCCGCCCCACGCATCCTTCCTTACCTGCGCAGCGGCCGGGGAGGCGGGTCTCCTCGGGAAACTTTGCGGCGACGGCTGGAGCCTCAGGGGTTATTCCAAGGAGCGGGCGGGAACCGGAGCCGGAGGGCGCCCAGCGGGGCTCGGGAGAGGAGCCCCCGGCGCGCGGCGGAGCGCGGTGGCGGGCCCGGGGCGGGGGGCGCGCGGCGGCGCATCTGCCCAGCTCGGGCGCCCGGCGGAGCCGCGGGGGGCGTGCGCGAGGTGCGCCCGGCGGCCGGGGTGCGTGTGCCGGGGTGGGTGCGCTCGGCGGGGCGAGGGCCGGCGGCCGTGCTTGCGCGAGTGACGACGGCGAGCAGGGCGCGGGGGGACTAAGCTGTGCGGCCGCCTCTCCCCTCGCGGCGGCGGCAGCGGCGGCGGCGGCGGCGGCGGCGGCGGCGGGGGCCGTGCGTGCAAGCGCGGAGCGGGGAGGGAGGGGAGGAGGGGGGAAGGCAGCAGGCGGGGGGGGGGGGGAGGGCGGGGAGGAGGCGACGGGGGCGGGGGCGCCGCGCTGCGCACTGGCCAGCGGGACCCGGCGCGGGAGGCTACGCCGCCGCGCGGGGACTCGGGCCCAGCCCGGGAGAAAGGGCCGCCGCGTCCTCCTCCCCTGCCCTCGGCTAAATGGCTGGGGGCGGGGAGTGGGGGTGGGTGGGAGGAGGTTGGGGAGCTAGCCCACCCGGGGCGAGGAGGGAGGTTTCCAAGACCAGCCTCCAGCTCCGGGGAGGGGGGGGTGGAGAAAGGGGTACTCCCTCACGCGCCGCCTCCCCTGACACCCCTCCTCCCTGCACCCACTCATTCATCCATGGGTCCAACCATCCATTCATTCATTCATTCATTCATTCATTCATCTGTCGTGCATTCATTCACAAACAGGTACCTGCCTGCTGGCTATTCTTCATACCGAGGTATCCGCTTCCTCCCTGCCTGGTGCCCCTTCCCCACGGGGACCCCCTCACTTGCCTTCTTTAAACACCTGGTCCTTCCCCCGTGGGGTGCTCCACCCAGCTGCCCAAGTGGGGCAATGCCCCAGTGTGATCCCAGCCCCGCCCTGCCCCTCCCCTGGCCATTTGTGACCTTGAGCAAGTTCCTTAACCTCCCCAAGCCTCAGTGTCCTCTGTTGTAAAATGGGGGCATTAACAGCCTACCTCCGAGAGGTTCTGTGAGGCTTGAAGGAGACCTGGAAGGGGAAGGTGAGGAGGACAGTGCCCGGCACTCATTAGGGACTCAGGAAATGTCTGCACCTGTTGTGTGTGGAGTCTGGTGGGCGGGTGTGGTGGACCAGACCTCCCGCCTCTTAGTCTGGAAAGTCCCAGGGCTCTTGGCATTCTGTAGGCTACTAAGGAACTCTGTCCACCCAGCCTCGGGCCTGGTCAGACCTTGTCCCCGAGCTCAGTCACCCTGTTCTGCCGTCCACTTCCCTGGAGGGTTGCTCTGAGTGAGTCCCTGCCTCTGCCCAGACACCCCCTCCCCCAAGGCCCTCCCCCAAGGCCGCACTGCTCCCCACAACCTGGCTGGGACCCCCTCCCCCAAAACCCATCACCCTGTCTCCCACCCAATTCCAGGCCTGCCCATCACACCCTTTTCTTTGCTGTCCTTCAAGGACTAGTCAGGCCACCCCTCCTCTGGGATGTCCTCCCAGATTCTCCCTGGGGGAAGGTCTCTGTAAGAGATAGAGCCCTTCTCTCCCTCCCCCCCCACCCCGCCCCCCCCCCACCTCCTATGCTCTCCCATCCCTCTTGCCCCCAGCCCAGGAGCAGACGGAGGCCTTGCCTGAGACTCCCACTTCTGTCCTCAGGTGGGCATCCCTGCCTCTGCCCTTCTGGCCTCTCCCTCCTCACCTCTCCCTTCTCATTTCCCTCCCCTTAACTCCCTCTCTTCTTTCCACTGCTTTCTACTCAATTCACCAAACAGCTATTTTTTTTTCTCCCAATTTTTATTTATTGCCCAAACAACATTAAACCAACAATAAAGGAAAGAAAAATCACCCACAATGCCACCGCCCTGTGGCGTCAACAGCCCTATTCCTCCGCTCCCTTCCAGGCTTGTCCATGCAGTCGGCTGTAATTCGTACAGAGCTGTGGTTTCTGTTCCGCCTCCCCAGACCCCCAGACGGACGTGGAGCCCTGGGGCGCCGTCATGCCTCCATCGAGGCGCTTAGCGTGTTGCTCAGGAATTATGTGCCGCGTCTTCCTCCTCTCCTAAACGAATTCCCTTTGTAGGAGGGACCCCTTACCACTCAGTGCCTCGGAGTGGAATGGATGGTATGGCTCTAGCTCTCTGTGTCGCACTTGGGTATCAAAATATCATGTTCATGATTGTGGTTTTAATGGCTGCACGCTAGTCTTACCGAGCTGACGCGCCATAACTTGCTCAGCCATGCCCGGAGGCTGTACCCGGCTCAGGGACTACTTATGGAGGCCCCCTGTGTGCTGGGCACTCTTTGGGCACCAGAGACCCCAAGCGCATCAGGCCCTGCTGGCCCCTACCCTGGCAACGCTGGACGGTTTATGGCTTAGCAGGATCTCGCTGAAACAGACATCATGACCACGTGACCCCGCAACACCGGGGGCCAAGTCAGCTGCGGCACCCAAGGCCAGCTTCCCAGAGGAGGTGGCTCTCCAGCTAGGTCATGGAGGGTCAGGAGGAAGGTTCTGGGCAGACACCAGAAGCTCATTCCACACCTCGTTCCCAGGGGTTGTGACGTGAAAGGGCCCAGGCTTTGGAGATCAGGAGTTCTTGCTTGGAGCTGGGGAGAGGAGTCAGGGGGCCATGGTGGAAGATGATGTGACTGATGTCTGCCAGGCCTGGGGGTGCAGAGCTCTGAACAAGCCGGGGGCGGGGGGGGGGGGGCGGCGGCAGGAGGGGCTGGCCTTTATCTCGAAAGGAATAGGGTGCCAGGGAGGGAGTGTAAATACAGCAGGGGCGCCATCAGTTATGAGATTCAGAAGGATCGCTCGTTCATTCAACAAACACTTCCTGAGCTCCTGTGTGCTGTGGGGCTCCTTGAGAGCACGGTCGGTCCGGTCGGCGGTCAAGGCAATGGGGCCCTGGCCCAGGAGGACTGAACTTGCTTGGAACCAGGCGCTCTCAGACATGCGCTCAGCAGGAGGCAGCACAAGTCACCCAGGGACGATTTGTGGCTTCAACCTTGGGCTCGCCAAGCCCCAGCTCCCCTACTCCCAGGACGGCAATAACCCGGGCAGCGGGCAGCATCCGGCAGCCAGGTGGGGCGGGTCCTACCACTGGGCAGCCAAGGTCACCCTGGCCCTGCCAGAAGCACCTCTGCCTCCCGCTACCTGCCAATTCTCTCAGGAGTCCCCAGACCTGGATTCTGCTCACCACCTCGCCACCCACCCGCTGGTGACCCTGGGCATTATCGCTGCTCCTCAGTCTTCTTATCTTAATGGGGCCACCACAGACCTCCTAGGGCTAACGCGAGAGTCTGCCGAAGTCCCGAGGGGAGAGTGCTTTGTGTCCTTCCAAGCTGTGGCAACAGGACTCACCGTGGTTAGACTTTGTCACCCAAGGATGTATACCACCCTTGGCCCTGTTTGAGCCTGTTCTGGGCTGGGGGCAGAGGAAGGTTGACCGGACTCTTGGGAGAAGCCCCATTGGATAGTCAGTGGACATTCCCAGGGACCCCTTAGCCCCAGGCTTTGTCCTGGGTGTCCAGGAATAAAGGCCCCCGGGGGTACTGGTCAGGGATCAGCACTCTGAAAGAGCAGAGAGCAGATGTTCAGAAGACATGACCTTGGACGTCAGCCAGCCCCTTGACAGACAGAGGCTCAGCTTCCCCCACAGGCCACAGCTTGGGCAGCGTCTTCAGGGAGGGGTGGACCTCCAGCCCCCACCTAAGAGGGCCTCCTGAGGGACTTTCTGCCCCATCACTGGCTTCTTGGTCTTACAGATCGTTGTCCTCCCAGATCGCCACGATGCTCTGGGTCTGGGAGCACCTGAGTGGGGGGGCCAGAGAATCACAGTCACTGGAAACCTGTCCCGCCTGTCTCCCAGACCGTGCCCCCTCCCCCCGGTGACGCCCCAGTGCTCCCTGCGATGTCTCCATGAATCACAGGCCTGTGGTTTGCGGGTAGGCTGGCTGTGCACACCTGGCTGAACGTGCCAGCCGTCACCAGAAAGTCCTGTCAGCGTCTCTGGCTTCTCTGATCCACGTCCTGACACCCCCAGAGTCCCCGTCCCACTACTGTGCCCTAAACCTTTCCAGCCTGCACGGCACAGAGGGTTGGGGCTTCGCCCCGTATGTACAGGAGTAATGGGGTGCCCCGGTGCAGAAATCCAGGGAGAGCAAAGGAACAAACCCCCAGCCCTTGAAGAAGGTCCCTGAGAAGGGGCTCCAGGCAGTGGGCATGGATAAAGCCAGGTAGGACAAAGCCAGCAACACCTGAGGACGGCAATGGGGACAGGTGAGGCCAAGGAAATGGGGAAGCCTCCGGCCAGGGCAGGAACGCACCCACTCAGCTTCTCTGCTGACCACGTTCGGTGAGGTGGGTTTTGTTAGCATCCGTCTTCCCCAGCAGACTGTGAGCAACTTGAGGGCACAGCCTGGGCCAGCCACGGTCCCTGAGTGTCCCCAGGGACACTCACTGCCTGTGTGGAGAGCAATCAGGTGCTGCTAAATGAATGAATGAACGAATGAATACAACATTAAAAAAGCATCAGGCTAAAACAGCCCTGCAAGGCAAAGGCGACAGAGCGGTCCAAGGCCAACGGTGATTCCTAAAACTGGGAACAGCCCCAAGTTTGATGGTTCCAGGGGTTCGGAAGGGGGCCAGACACACTGCCAGCCCTCTGGGCAGAGGGGACAAGGGTCGCGAGCCAGCCCACCCTCCCCAGCCCTGGCAGGACTCAGGAAGCTTGTCTCTGATGAGGCTGCTCTCCCTTGGGAGCCTCCTCTTCTCCCCACAAATGACATCACCGCCCCCCACCCTTCATCTCTGCCAGACACCCGGGGCTGCCTCCCTCCCCCCCTTCCTCCCTCCCCAGACATTATTCCCAGCAGAGGTAATGCTTTTTATGGTGATTGGAGCATTTCTTGACTCTGGCCATCATTCACCTGTTACACACATCCCAAGTTCAGGAAAGAAGGGAATTGTGTCTTAAAGGACGTCCAGGTGGAGGGGACAACATGTGCCGTGGCGTCTTGGGGCGGGTGGTGGTGGCGGCAGAGTGTTGTGGAGGGGGGAAGCAGGGATGAGGCCAGAGGTGCAGGCCTGATCTGGAAGGAAGTTGCGGGGGCAAAGGAAGGGCGCATCCCCCCCCCTCTGGGGGAGCCCGAGGGCCCTGGGAGGGAGAAGGGCAAGGTGGAGAATGGAGGCGGAGATTACCCCCACCTAGGGATTTGAGATTCAAGCCTCAGAGACTCTTGCTGGGAGCCCCCTACCTCCAGTGACACCCTCACCCCGTCACCGTGCCTCTCGTGACCCCCTCCAGAGCCCTGAACTCTGCTCCACCTCTCCTTCTCCCTCCACCCCCCCCCCCCCCCGCCCCGGGCCCAGTCCAAGTGTCTACTCCACCGCCCAGGGGCTCCCGAGGCCTACTGTCCCCACAGACCACCTCCTCAGGGACTCAGAGAGCTCTTGGCCCCTCCCCCTTGGGCCCTCTCCCCCCTCCAACAGGCTCCAACACCTCTGGGCAGTTTGAGCCACTGAAGATAGTAAGGGGGGTGCCGGTGGGAGTGTGCGGATAGGGTGTCCTGAGCTCGGGGTCTCCCCCACCCCGAGTGCTGGTGGTCCAGGGCTGGGTCTGGATGGGGTCATTCAAGCCCCCCCCCCCAACACCTGCCATACACAGGTGCAGCCAGGCCTGACAGGTTCTGAGCTAAGTATGCTGCTGAGACGGGGCGCTAGGAGGAGCCAGAAGGGGGGAGGGGGCGGGGGGAGGGCGCCAGCCTCTTGGAGGGGGGGGTTGCCCAGCAACCACCACGCTGCGAGGAGGGATTCTTAAAGAGCTGAGCCGAAAGGCTGGGCCTTGGAGGGGCTGAGGCTCGGCCTCGCATACCAATGGCTGCTGTGCCAGCCTCCTCCCCTTCCCTCCCTCTCCTCCCTCCTGGGAGTGGAGCCCCAGCTGGGAGAGCAGGAAGGAGGACGGGTGCTCGGCTCAGGGGGGGACCTGAGGCAGCCAGGGCAGGAACCAGGTTGCGATCCTACCGTGTCCCCAAGGACATGGCCTGGGAGTGGGGAGATGGCCACCCCAAGGCCTGCAGGACAGGGGGCCGCCCTGGGCTCCCGGGCCCTCAGGGTCTGGAATGGGAGGGAACTAGGACCCCTCACCCCCTCCCCACCTGGCCCTGCCCATTGGCCTCCTGGCATCCCTAAGTTTTAGAGTCAGACAGAACTGCCTCCTGTTGGCTGAGTGACCTTGAATGAGCTCCCTCCCCAGCCCTGTGTCCCGAGAGTCGAAGATGTTAGAGGAGGTGGGCCTGACCAGGGGAAAGTTTCTGAGGAAGTCCTTTCGGGTGTCTGACTTCAATTCTCTGTGCAGCAAGTGGCAGCTGAGGCTCTTCTGAGAAAGGAGTGTCTGGCCTCCGTCCAGCACCTAATATCCCAAGAGTCACAAGGGTGAGGATTCAGCTGTGCGGTCTTCTTCTGGGTCCTTTCCTCCTAGGGCCTCAGTTTTCCGTCTGTACATGGAGGGGCCGGGCTAGGCCAAGGGGGCCTCACGGGTGTCTAAGGAGGAGCCTCTGGATTTCTGCTACCCTCTCTGCAATCACGGGGAGAGCTCCCTCCCAGCTTCCTGCAGCGATTAGGTGAGGGGGTCGGGGTGGGGGGGTGCCTGGAGGCCCACTGTTTCCTCACACACAAAGTGCTCCTTCCATTGACGACGTTTGGAGGCCGGTCCCATGCCGGATCCGATCCTGTCTCCCACAGTCCTCTAATTGGTCCCTGTGGGTTCAGCATTACCTCTCCTGGCCCTCTGTCAGCCCATCCTCGGCCACCGCCATCCTCCCCCAACCCTACCCACTCCTGCCTCCAAGTCCACCCCCTTCAATCTTCAGCTCTGAGGACGGTCTTTCTGAAGTGCAATCCCGACCCTGCTGCTCCTGCTCCGGCACCTGCCGTGGCTCCCCACCACGGGAGATGAATCACAGCCCCCTGTGGTCTGGCTGACCCTCTGCCCTCAACTTGGCCTCCCCCCCACAGCTCACCCTCCCTAATTCATGGAGCTCATTCATTCCTCCAGACGTTGTGACCAGGGGGCAAATCAATGTCCGTTGAATGAATGAATGGCAGGCACTACGAGTAGCTGTTTGGTTCCAGGCCTGTGCTGGCTTCTGGGGTACAGGAATGGACAAGGCAGACTAGGTTCCCTCCCATAGGCTGCCATGCTGGTAATAAAACCAGTAAACAAATTTGAAGACAAGATCATTACGGGACCGAGGTGTGGTCTCCAAAGGATATAAATGAGGCGGTAAGAGGAACAGGGTGGGAGACATTTCAGTTGGGTGGTCAGAGGAAGCCTCGTAGAGGAGGTGACATTTTCCCTGAGACCTGAAAGATGAGAAGGAGCCAGTCTGGAAAGAGCTGGAAGAGTGTGCCGGGGTGGCAGAGGGAGAGGGAGTGGTATATGCAAAGGCCCTGGGGCATAAAAGAACCAGAACTATTCAAGGAAGCGAAAAGAGGCCAGGAGACTGGGGGGGGGGGGGGAGGGGGGATGGGGAGGGAGCAGAGAGCAGAGTGTGGGATGCTGCTGTGCCTTCACGGAGAGGAACATGGATTTTATTCTAAGTGTAATAGGAAGCTATTTAAGAGTTTTAAGCAGGAAAGTGACACGATCTAATTTATATTTTAAAACGATCCTCCGAACAACCACTTTGCAGAGCAATTTGGCGATAACTAGTAAAGTTAAAGCTGTGCGTAATACCGCAGCCCCCACGGTCCCGCTCCCAGGCGGGCGGACACCCGAGAGAACTTGCAGCACGTGTACATGCGGGGTGCGGGCAAGGTGGTACCTGCAGCTGCATTCCAGAAACAAAACTGGGCGCGCTGGACTGTTGGGCAGGGGGGGAGGGGTGGATGGGGGCGGCACAGCCCCAAGCTGGCATATTACACGGCGGTGGAAACGGACCAGCCAGCACGGCCTGCGCGGGTCTGGATGAATCTCCCAAGCATGGCCGTGAACCTTGGCAGCTGGTCCCAGCGGCTCTACTGTTTCTACAAAACCCGGGCACACAGACGCAGGTAATACGTGGTTGAGGGGCCTACAAAGTAAACCTCGAAGGAAAAGACAGGCCAGATTCAGGGCAGTGCCTTCCGGTGTGGGTGGGGGGAGGGCGTCAACTCTTCTGTGACCCGTCTGTGTTGGGCTGGGTGGTGGGTGGGCCGTGTGCACGCGCGGGAGCGTGCCCGCGCGTGGGCCCCCGGGCAACGTGCCCGCATGGCTTTCGTGCCCCCGAAGTGGTAAAAAAAAAAGGATCAGTTGCCGGGGAGAGGGTGGTCGGAGGGTGACGGGCCGCAGAGGAGGCGCCCAAGAAGGAGGAGGCAGTGACTGGGCCCCGCGGGGATGTTAGAAACGGAGCCCCAGCCCACTGGGCTGTTCGGATCAACACTCTTTTCGCTTCCAAACCCATGGTTTGTGGTCTGCTCGAATGGAGCCTGGTTTTCTCCTTTCGGGAAGAAAACTGAGGTTCAGAGAGGGCTAGGGGCTGCCTGGGGTCACCCAGCAAGCTGGGGGTGGAGGAACCTGTGACCCCGAGGCCTGTGCACCTGGAGATGAGCAGAGGGGTCAAGGCTACCTACTCACGCGGATCCCAGCCGTGGAGGAGGGGCCTCCGACTCCGTCCCCACCCGGGACATTCCCCTCCCCCGCCAGCCGTTCTCCTATGCGCCAGGGCTCCCTCCGCCCCGGCCCCTCATTCCTGCAAAGATGGAGACTGCACCCGGCTGGCTGGGGCCCAAGCCATCTCCTGGTAATTGGGTTTCAGGGATGCTCATGGTTATGCTAATGGTGCGGCTGTGAGCGCCGGCCCCCTGGCTCCTGGGGGGAGGGGAGGCCCAGGCGGCTGGGGTCCCAGGGCCCTGCCGCCCTCCGCAGCGGTCCCTCCGAAATCAAGACTGCCTGGTTCAAACCCCGGCAACCCCCGCTTCCCAGGGGCGTGACTTCGGGCAAGTCCCGCAACCTGGCCGAGACTCTATTTCCTCATCTGTAAAGTGGGAAAAATCATAGGACCCTCTCCTTAGGCTCTCTGGGGAGGGAGGGATTGAAAGACTCCACTGGAAATATTTGGCCCGGTGCCTGGCACAGAGAATTTGCTCGATAAATGCGTTATTAACCATTTTTTTTTGTTTTGTTTTTGTTTAAAGAGGTCCTGCAGGAGAATAGGGACAGGGGCTGGGTGACTCACTTTCTTTCGCTTTTTGTTTATGTATATGATCCAATTTGGGGCAATCAACATGAATTTCTTGTATAACGAAATACCAATAAGTGGAAGCCGCCTGGGGATGGGTCTTGGAGAGTGGGTGTCGAGGGGGACTGGGGGTCCCAGGGTCTGGGGTCCAGCTTGGGCTTGGGTGGCTGGGAGGTTGGGTCTCCAGGGGCAGAGCCCAAGAAACCCAGGCAGGAGGAGGCGAAGGGAAGGCCCAGGCTGGCGGGGAACCACAGCCTGGGCACCTGCTCTGAGCTAAAATGGCTGAGTGGGTGGCTTTTGTAGGCAGAGGCGTTGGGGAGGGCCTCCTGGGGTAGACGGAGGGGTGGGGCTATCGAGCGAGCGGGATGGGAGCCAGGAGGTGTGGGGAGGACGGAAGGAGGCTGGTCCAAGATTCAGGAGACCTTGGTGGTGAAGGGAGCCTGACACAGGACCAGTGGGAGAGGGAGACCCCAGAAGGGGAGCCCAGCTGGGTATGGCTCCCAACAGATTTAGGGAATCACAGGGTTCTGCTCAGAGAAGATGGAGTGGGGGCTCAATCCTGAAGGCAGACAAGCCAGATCTGGCTCAGTGGGGTGCTTAGTGGCCCCCGGCTCCCGCCTCGGGCCACTCGCTTTCTGAGCCTCAGTTCCCCCACGTGTAAAACGGAGCCACGCAGCCTGGAAGGTCCCCATGGCTCTCCCCAAGAAGCTGGTGAGCAAACCTTGATAGAAGGAAGCTGCTGTTGAGAGTATCGATGTGCCTGTCATCAGGCAGACACCCTTCTCCCTGGCTGACCGGGGACCCTGACGCCCCCACCCGCTGCCACTGTGAAACCCTGACGCCGTAACAGTTTTACAGGCATTTTAAACTGTATCATCTATGCCCCACAAGGGCCTCAGTTAGCTGGCCTCCCCCACCCACACATGAGGAAACCGAGGCCCCAGGGGCCGGATCTTGGGCTGGCCCAAGATCTCGCAGCTGAGGGTTTCGGGACCAGGACTTGCAAAGCACCTGGGCGGGGACTCCTCCTACTCAGGGCGGTGGCCTTGGACAAATCACTTTGCCTCCCCGTGCCTCAGTTTCCCCATCTGTAAATAGGGCGGGAAGGGATGTGTGTCCACATGCACGCATAGGTTAAATGATAAAGTCTGCAGGTGGTGCTGATAAATGTGAGCCCCCTTGTCCCCCCGCCTTGAGGCCCCTGCTCCCCACGCCCAGCCCTGGGAATGTCCAGGAAGCCTCACATCCCCCACCCCCTGAGGCAGCCCCACCTCGGAGGACAGTGACCTTGGCCTGGGGGACAGAGTCTGTCAAACACGGCAACTGCTTTCGCAGCTTGAGATGCCTTTGAAGTCTCTTGTTTTATCTTCAAAAATTCAGCCCATGTCACACTTTATTCCATCCGTGGGACGTTTCTAATCTAAAGCATGTTTTAAACAGCTCACCCTCGAGTAACACAGATACCCACCGCAGGCCCGCGGGAAGTGGAGGCAGCCAATGGCGCTGCTGTCCCAAGGACAAAGGCCACTCCCCTAACCCTCCTGGCCGGGCCAGGCTGCCAGTCGGTCAGGGGTCGCCTCGCGGGTACCAGGCGCTGTGCGAGACGCTGGGGTGCTGGCGATAGCGGGGGCTCGGCCAGGCATGGGGTGGCTGCAATGGAACAGCAGTGATGGGAGCCGCACAGGCGTTGGGGGAGGGTCTCCTCCCTCTCCAGGCCCGGGAGGGATCCCCTGCACCAGGCAGGAGCCAGCGGGTCCCCTTTTTGTCCACCTTGAGCTGCTCTTGCCTCCACAGACTCTGACCTTCTCTCCTACGTCTCTTCCCCACTCACTCTGCTTCAGCTAGAGTGACCTCCTCCCTCGGCCCCCGGGCCTTTGCACAGGCCTTCTACTGCCCCTCGCAGCTGGCTCCTTATGTTCCGCATTTCCTTGACTCCTTCCAGGTCACCCCCTCCCCCCCACCGCTGGGGCCAGCCATTCTCTCCCACCTCTGACACGAGTGGTAATCCTTGTTCAAGTTTATTCTTGTTCTGCGTGCTAGTAATGAGCTCCGTGGCCACCGCGCCTTGCCCGGCTGTGTCCCGGAGCCCGGCACATAGTAGGGGCCGGATGTGTGTTTGTCGAATGCTAGAAAGCTAAGATCCAGCCTTCTGAGGGAGGGTGGAGGGGGGTGGGCCAGGCTGAGGGGCCGGGGGGTTGGGGGGAGCAGCCCCCACCTCCCCGAGCCTGGCTGGCGGCCTCTCAGGCATTTGAAGCACACGGAAGCAACAGCAGCAGCCTCAGCACACGGAGGGGCTGTGACTGCCTCAAAGTCACCGCTGTGCCCGCTCACCCGGCCTCTCCCTGGCCCAGTAACCTGCTCAGCGCTTTCCTCGGGTCACCGAGTCTCCTCTCTGGCAGCCCAGCCCCCGCTCAGTGCCCCCTCGCCTCCCACACCCTGGGCCGGAGGATTTGTCAGGGAAGAGCCCGAGCAGCTCTACGTGGCCTCCTGTCACTGCCCTTGGACCAGCCCTGTCACCTGCACACCCCGCACCCCAGGTCCTGGCCCCCGGGGGCGCCTAGGGTAGGCTCTTTCGCAAGTCCTGGTGGACGAGAGCCTGGGCTGCAGAGCCCGGCAGACCCGCGGGTGGCCGTACAGTAAATTGTTGACGGTCACCTCCTGTGCACCGGGCTCTGTGCGGGGAGCTGGGGACAAGTGTGAATGACACCCACAGCACTGGGTGACCGAGTAGCAGGCACTGACCTAGGAGGTAAGGATGCTGGAGGCAGTGATTTATGGCCCCCAGGAGCCCTCTGGGCGTGCCCTTCGAGGCTGGCTCTCTGGGTGGGGGATGTTGAAGTCCCAGCCCATGCAAAGGCCCTGGGGCTGGAGAAAATGAAGCAAGTTTGAGGGCCCGGAGTGTGTCTGAGGGGGAGGGGGAGAGGAAAGAGGAAGGGGAAGAGGGGAGGAGCCACTGGGCCCCATCCAAGGGGCCGGGTATTTTGTTCGTTTGTTATTAAGTAAACTCTACCCGCAATGTGGGCTCGAACTCATGACCCGTAGATCAAGAGCCCCATGTTCTACCCAGGCGCCCCTAGGGGTCAGTTCCCTATCCTGAGAGCAAAGGGGAGCTTTGGGAGGGTTGTATCAGGAAACTGGGCGTAAAACAGAAGATGCTCAGGTTTGCCTTGTGAGAAGACTGTTCTCTGTGGCTCAGCTCTCTCATCTGTAGAATGGGTTGGTGACACAGCTTCCACACGGGGTAAGGGTTAAAGGAGTAGGAGCTTACCCGGCCCAGGCCCCGGCTGTTGTGGGCCCTTTCCCTATAAAAATATATTAGACAGCAGGGCGCCTGGATGGCTCAGTCGGTTGAGCGTCCATAGGCTCAGGTCATGATTTGCGGTTCATGAGTTCGAGCCCCATGTCGGGCTCTGCGCTGACAGCTCAGAGCCTGGAGCCTGCTTCCGATTCTGTGTCTCCCTCTCTCTCTCCCTGCTCACGCTCTGTCTCTCTCTCAAAAATAAATACACATGAAAAAAAAAATTAAAAGTATATACATATCTTAGACAGGATCACCTAAATACACAGGACGATTAATAACAAACATAAAAAGATGTATGTTAGAAGTTGATTTTATGAGTTTGTTGGCATAAAGACAGAACGTATTAACATTATATACTAAAAATATTTTCTAACGCAAAGTTCATTTACTCTTCTGATCTTGAACGAAATTACATTTTCATGGGTCGCCGGCAGTATTATGGGATGCAGGCACACGCCCGCCCGCTCGGCCCTGCGCAGCCCTCCGAGTGGGGGGGCCGCTCTTTTAACAAGGTGCTGCCTGGCAGGGGCAGGAGGGGTGGGTAGTGGGGGCAACCAGAAAAGGAAGGGGTGTCTGTGTGCCCCGGAGCCTCCACTCTGCCCCCCGCCGCCCCCCTCAGCTCCCAGCTCTGCTGCTCTGGCTCAGTCCCCTCCTGGCCCCTGGCTCCCGCCTGCTGGGAGTCAGGCAGAGTCAACCTCGCGTTGCCCCAGCACATAGAGCCCCGGGCTGGTCATCCTGCCCAGGGGAATGCCCAGACCCATCAGGCCCTTGCACAGAGCTCGCCCTCGCCCCTCCCTGCATGCCTTTTCTTTTCAAGCCTCAGCTCACATGCCACCTCCTCTGGGAAGCCCTCCCAGCCTCAGGCTTCAGCAGATCTTATACCTCCCTCACCTGCCAGGGCATTTGCGTGCCCCACCCCACCTAGGACTGGGAGCTCGGGAGCCACTCTGGACACAAGCGCTGGGGCAGGGGGACGGGCTGGGTCCCCCAGAGGACATGCCCTGGGCCTGAGGAGGTGTGGAGCAGGCAGAGGGTGGAATGGGGGTCTGGGGGAGTGCCCTGCTTGAGGGGTAGTGTGAGGGCAGGGAAGGGCAGTCAGAACATATGGAGGAAAGGAGTGATGCCCCCAGGAGCCCCAGCCCCTGCTCCTGCCCAAGCCAGACTAGGCCTATAGTCCCAGGTCCCTGTATCCAAATCCCAGGCTTGAGTTCAGCTCACTCGGCCCCTCAGGAGCTCGGAGCCCCCTGCTCTGCTGGGCCATATTTGGATCCCTTGGGTGAGGCCAGGTCACGAAGCCTGGCTTCAGCTGGATGTCCAGAGCTGGTCCCCACAGCACGTGGCTGCTTACCCATTGCCGCGACTCGGCAAGGAGACGTCAGGAACACTTTGAGACCCAGGGAGCATGCAGCGGTTAAGAAGAAGGACGCTGATCGGGGCACGCCTGGGCGGCTCAGTCAGTGGAGCGTGCAACTCCTGATCTTGGAATTAGTGAGTCCGAGCCCCATGTTGGGTGTAGAGATGACTTAAAAAGAATAAAGTACTTTTTAAAAAGAAGAAGGACGCTGACAAGCAGCCATCCTGGGTCAAGCCCCGCCCCACCCGCCCCCATCCTTCTGTGAGCCTCGGTTTCCTCATCTGAAAAATGGGCTAATGATCAGTTTTGATTTAGAGTTTAAACCAAATGGGAGGGAGCTTGGTGGGGACAGCAGAAGAGAAGGAGCTAGAGACTCAAGGCCAGTGTCCGGGTCGGGTGAAGGCCAGCTCTGGCCCGGGGAGCAGGCAGGCCCGGAACCACCGTGCTTCGGATGGGAGACTGGGCTGCCCCCCCTTTTCTCGTGTTCTCCCCAGGCCTCCAGGCCATTTCCTCAAGCATCCTGGCCCAGCCGTCCGTGTCTTGGGCAGCTTTATGGGGGCACCGGGTGGCCAGGCATCCAGGCCCCTGGGGGAGAGGGGTCAGGCAGGGCCTCAGGAGAAAGAGGAGAGGGGGAGTTGGGTCCAGACCACCGGGTCGCCGCCCTACCCCTGAGCCCCCACTCACAGAACTGTCAACCTAGTGGGCTGGAGGAAGGGGACGCTGCCTTCCTAGGCTACCTGCTCAGCTTGGGGGAAGCTGGTAACCAGGTCCTCTGTGCAGCCCAAGACTGATCCCCTGTGCCAGCCCTGGCCGCCCTCTCCCACCTGGGTAAGGTAAAACCATCTGGCCACCTGGCCTGCCCTTCCCCTGGCTCAGCCTGGTGAAATCCTTTCTGCCCCTGGCCCGCCTCCCTCCTCAGCCCCTGGATGCATCGGACCAGTTGGCCCCAGCCCCCTGACCTAGGCAGACCTACACACGGTGGGGCTCAGAGGATGCCCGGCAGGCGGGGGTCGGCCCCTCCCGGAAGGTCGGCAGAACGGCAGGTCGGCGCCCCTTCCCCTCCCGCCCCTTCGAGGCTTACTGCCAACCCATTGGGCACCGAGCCCTCTGCGAGTGGGAGCCAGCTCGTTTGTGGCCGGTGTTAATTAAGAGAGAGAGGTGATGGGGGGAGGTGGGGGAGGCCCGTGGAGGGCAGCTCCCGACAGCTGCCGGGACTGCTCTGGACCGACCCGAGATGCCCAGGCCTCGCCTGTTGGCTCCAGGGCAGGGCCGTCCGCACACCCAGGCCCTCCTCTCTGCCTGCCCCTTGGGGTGGGGGAGGTGGGTCCCGACTGCGTCCATCCGAGGGGCCTCTGTGCCGGAAGAGGCGAGCCCCAGCCCTAGCCAAGGGGAGATCCTCTGCAGGGGTGGGGGGGGGGAGCCAGGCCTGGGCCAGGCTGCCCTGAGGCCAGCCTGCTTGGTGGCTTCACTACAGAGTCAGACCCGGTTCTGATCCTGCCGCTGCCACTGGGCAACCCACCCCCCGCCCCCCCAGCCTCGGGTTCCTCCCCCGTAAAGTGGGAGCGACCCTCACCTCCCATTTGTTATGATAGTAAGTGGGACCGTTTGTGCACAGCCACGAGTCTGTGCCTGGCAGGCAGGCAGGCAGGCCGTCCTCCACGGCTCATTGGAAGATGCTTTCCTGGGGCAGCAGCCCCGTCCAGAGCCTTGGGGAGCCCAGCCCTTCGGTGGCCTGCCCACGGCTGCCTGGGGGTCCCGCCCGGCCCCTCCCGGGCTCCAGCTCCGGCTCCCAGCTGCCTCCCTGCCTGCTCCGCCCGCCTTCCTCCCACGCGTTCCCCGCAGCCCCCCAGCCCTGCTCTGGGAGCGCCCAGCCTCTCCTCGCCTCTCCATCTTAATTAGCTGCTTGTATTAATCTCGCAAGTAACGTGGCAACTCGCAGCCCTGGGTTTTCGGGCTGTGGAATTAATTATTCCCCAAGCGAAGAGCTGTCAGCTCTGGGAGACCAGCCACTCAGAGCCGCCCGACACCACTTAGCAGGGTCCACAGCTTCCGCACGGCACCCCGGGCCTGCGGCCTGGCCGGCCCGGAAGTGGCCCCCACTCCGGGCTCTGCTCCGTGTCCCCCTCCTACAGAGGGGCTGCCCCGGGCCCCCGGAAGGCAGGTGGGGTGGAGGAGCTGGGAGCCGGGACCCCCGGGGCCACGGGGGCCGAGGCACAGCTGGTCTCCCCACCTGGGCGGCACCTGCCCTGTCTCGCCCATCACTTACCCTGATTAGCACCAGCAGTTAACATGGACGCAGCTGCGTGGCCAGGAGCCGGAGCCCCGGCTGGTGAGGGCCACTGACCCGCACGGCCCCGACGACGACGTGCCGGCCGAGAGGCTTCCAGCCTCGCTTCTTCCTGGCATCGGCCCCGTGGGGAGGCTGGAGGGGGTCAGCGGGCCGGGCAGAGCGAGATGGCCGGGTCAGCGCCAGCAGCCGCCAGTCTGCATCCGGTCCGGGGCGGGGGCTGGAGCCGAGGCTCCCTCTGTCCCCCTGGACCTTCACACCAGCCCTGTGAGATGGGTCTGTTCTTCCCCGGGGGAAACTGAGGCACAGGGCGAGGTGGCCCGAGTCACCCATCTGCTGAACCGGCTTTGGCTCCGGGCCTGGTGCTCTGTGCCCTCACTGTGCCGCCCCAGGGTGGGGCCCTTACCTGGCACACGGTCACTGCCGTCTGTTAGGGGCGCCCAGCCCTGGTTCACAGCCCCCCCGCCCCCACCACACTCGTTCCTTGGGCAGTACTTAGCACAGCTGCGACAACACAGTGTGTCTTCTAGTGGCCTCAGGTTGTGCCCCCGCCCCCCGCCCCGGCTGCCTGTGAGCTCCAAGGGCAGGGACCAGGGCGCATCTCTGCACCAGGCCTGGCACAGGCGGGCCTCGGGAGATGCTGGGTCAAAACAGTGAATCCTTTTATTCAAAAGGATGCGTGTGGCCACAGGTCTTGTGTCCCTCCAGACCCCACATGTGGCTGTTTCTAGGGTGAGCGGCTGGGCCCTGGTGGCTGGGGGGAACCCCCCACCCCACCACCCTGCAAACCCCAGGCCCTTTAGGAGCCCCAGCAGGAGAGGAAGTCCCGGCCCTCACCACCTCCCCCTGTGTGCTGTGTGCCCCCACTCAGAGAAGACCCTGTGCCCAGAGTCTGAAGACCCCGGGGGCCTGGACCAGCCACAAGCTTCCCATCCCCCCCCCCAAACTGCTGGCCCACCTGCCACTCCCCGACTGACTGGCTTTTCTCTCTCTCTCTCTTGCAGCCAACAGCTCCCTGCTAGGAGGTGGCGGTGGTAAGTGCTTCCTGGCCTGGAAGGGGCGGGGGAGGGACACTTGAGGGTTGAGAGGGACTGGGATCTGGAATCCGGAGGTTGGGGGGGGGGCTGCAGGTGTGATGGGAAAAGCCCAGACCTTAGGCTTCAGCCTCTGCACCTGTGAGGGCAAAATGATCCACGCTCTAACCTCGGAGGGTGGCCCCGCTCCCAGGACAAGGCCTCACAGGGTCAGGGAGGGCTCTGCCAACCGAGAAGGCCCCCCCACCCCCGCCAGAAAGACTCATGCGTTCGCCGTGGTTCACCAGCTGAACCGGGTGGGCCAGAGGTTGGAGGTCACGGTGGGCCCAGCCTCCAGGGCTACAGGCTATATAGGTCAGCAGGTGCCACGGTGGGGGCAGTCCCTGTGCCCCCCCTCCCCGAGGCCTGCCTCCCCTGGCCAGCGCTGCCCAGGCGGGCCACTGCAGCCCCTCGCCCCCAGCCCCTCGGTCCCCCGCTGGCTGGACTGCCCGCTGTCTACACGGGCAGCAGCATGATTGGTGAGCTGGGGGGCAGGGGTTAATGCGCCGTCGGATAAATCCCGGGGGCCGTGTTTACGGCAGCAGTGGCGGGGCCCGGGCCAGGTTTTAAAAGGGGGGAAAATAAAAGGGGCAGCGAAGGTCAGGAATAAATAAGAACAAAGCTAAGAGCTGTCGGTGACCGGCCAGGATGCAGGACGGGTGTGTGTAGGGGGGGGCGGGGGGGGTCTGTTTGTGGCCAGACAGATTTTCCCTCCCTCCCTCCCTCCCCCACTTCTCCTCCACTGTCCCTGTGGAGGTCACAGCTGTCCTGGAGGCCTCACAGAATGAGGGGCTTCGCTGGGGGCTGGGGGCCCATCCAGGACCTTGTTCGGAAGCCCGTCCCTTTTGGAAAACTCGGGGGGCCGTAGCTGATTTGACACCTGCCGTTCAGACACCCCTCCTCTTCGTCTGTTTATTCATCGGCCAGTGATTGAGCACCTACTGCAGGCTGGGCCCCGAGCCGGGTGCTGGACCAGAGGGGCCTGGTCCGTGCCCTCCCTGAGCTCACGATACAGATGAAGGCAACCACCGTTACACAGGGTGGTCCGTGCGATGGGGGAGCAGGGCTCCTGGAAGGAGGTGGGGCCTACACTGGGACCCGAGGAATGGGTGGGAGCATCGGGAAGGGTGTCCTGGGCAGAGGGAACAGCACAGGCGGAGGCCCGGAGTGAGGGAGAACATGGGACATTGGGGGAGATCAAGATCGGAGCCGTCGCAGCCCAGCCAGGCGGAGGGGAGGCAGGAGGTGACACCGGAGCCTCACCGACCCCACAGGGAGCTGGATTTTTAGCCCTGCAGTTCTGGGAGGCTAAGGACCACCAAGAGGTGTGGGCCTCTTAAACCCCAAGTCAGGTCCATCACCCCTCTCCCACCCAAAACTCTGCCAGGGCTCTCACCTGGCTCAGAGTCAAGGCCCACCAGGGGCCCCAGCCACCTACCAGGCTCACTGGCACTGCCCAGCCCTCCCTCACTCGGCACCAGCCTCCCTGCTCGCTCCTGCCTCGGGCCTGTGTGCAGGCTGTTCCCTCCGCCTGGAACCCTCTTCCCCAGCCTGTGGCTGCCCCCTTCACCTCTCGCAAGGTTTCCGTGCCCCCCACCTTGTCAGGGAGGCCCACCCTGACCCCTAGGTGAAACTGCAGCTGTCTGTCCCCGCCCCAGTCTGTATCCCCCCTCTCCCTTCACCTCACCCTGCTCTCTGTTTGTCACTTGTATATTAGGGTCATTGTCTACCGTCTGTCTCCCCGCTGAGAACAAAGCTCGAGGGGGCACCACTGTGTCTCCAGCAACTAGAACCGGGTCTGGCGCATATAGTAGGTGCTCCATTAAATGGTCGGTGAATGAATGAATGAATGAATGAACTATAAAAAGGCAGGGACAGCCTCATGTGTTAAGCGGAGGGCTTGCTGAGGAAGGCAGCGGGGGCCTTCGAGGCTTTAGGCAGGGCAGGGAGTGGCTGGTAGGTGGCCTGCTGACCTCACTCTGGGGGTCAAAGGGCACCTGTTCTGGCTAGGTGGAGTGGGGAGGCATATTGGGGGTCCTCCAGCTCCCCTTCTTGCAGCATTGTGGGGGAGAGGAGGCTGGAGCAGGCCCCAAGCGCTGCCTGACTGACGCAGAGATGGATGGGGTGGGCCGGGACCCGGGAGGAAGTGAGCCCCGAGTCCAGCCTTTTAACGCCAGCTGAGATTTATGGAGCCGCCGTGAGTGTTCGCTGGGGCTGTCACTCTGCTAATGTGATTGGAACAAGGTGGAGGTGGCAGGGAGGGGACCGTGGGAGGGGCGAGGTTGGGGCTGGGAGGGGCCTGGGGCCTGCCTGGGGCTGGGATGGGGACGCAATGTCTCCCGCCCTCCTGCCTGCCACCTGTGAGCTCTACTGCCCGCCAGCCCACCCAGCCTCAGCCCCCCAGAACTGCCTGGGTGGGAGCCACAAGCACGAGTCGTCTGGGACTCGGCAGCCCAGTTCCCCCCCGGCTCTGCCCAGACCCACCTCTGTCTTCCCATGGCGTCAGCGGAAGTTTCTCCCTCTTCTCCTGAGTCCAGCCCCGCGGGGATTCAGTCCTCTACCCACTCCCTACGTTCCTATGACCACCCATTTACCTGCCCGCATCCATCTACCCCCCCCACCTCTCCATCTATTCCCTCTGCCCATCCATCTACCCTCCATTCATCCATCTACCCCTCTACCCACCCATTTACTCCTATCCATCCATATGTCCATCCATCCATCCCTCTGTCCATCCACCCTCCCATCCATCCCCTCCTCTACCCAGCCATCTACCCCCCACTTCTCCATCTACCTCCCTACCCATCCATCTACCCTCCATTCATCCATCTACCCCTCTACTCACCCATTTACTCGTATCCATCCATCCGTCCATCCGTCCATCCATCCATCCATCCATCCATCCATCCATCCGTCCATCCATCCGTCCATCCACCTATCCCCTCTACCCAGCCATCTAACCCCATCCCTCCCACCCATCTACCCCCATCTACTCCCTCCACTCCCCCATCTACCCCCCATCTACTCCCTCCACCCATCCAACTATCCCCCCATCTACTCCCTCCACCCATCCACCTTCCTTCCCCATTCATCCATTTACCTCCCACCCATCTACCCCCTCCACTCATCCATCCTTCCCCCATCCAGCTATCCATCTACCCCCCCATCCACCTGCCCCCCATCCACCCATCTGTCTACCCCCTTCACCCATCCATCTACCCTTCACCTACCGATCCACCTGCCCCCCATCCATCCATGCAGGCATCAGTCACGGTAGGCCTGCCTTGGCCACTGTGTTTAAATTGTGCCAAGGCCCCAGCCCACTGTGCTGACCCTCTCACCCTGCTCTGTGGCTTTTTCCATAGCACTGATCCCTTTTAACGTCCGTGTATTTTATGTTTGTTCTTACTGCTTGTCTCCCCACTAGAGTGCACTCTCCTCAGGGACGGTGTTCTAGGGGTTTCTAAGCCAGTTTAGGGGGCGGGTAGTTGCACCCTCCGTATGCCAAGCCCTGCCCTGAGCTGGCACACAGGTCCAACAGCCCTGCACTGGGGTGGGGGGAGGCACCTGATAAATTGGGGGGAGGGGTTCTGGGGCAGCTCTGGCTCAGAAGGAGGCCCTCCAAAGGGGGCCTGGGTATAGTGAGCCCAGTTTTCGCATGTGGGGTGCTTATGGGTGGGAGGGGACCGCAGCCCCTCAGGAGCAGGGAAGGGAGTCTGTGAACACCTCCACCCTCAGCAAGAACCCCAGGGGCTGCTGGGACCAAAAGGACTTAACCCAAAGAGTCCAGGACTCTTCGGCCTGGTTCATTGTGGGGCTGGGTCCCCACCAGGCCCCGAGGCCAAGGTGGCTCGTTCTGGCAACACAGTGAGTCTTGGGGAAGCCCCCTAACTCCCCCCCACCCACACACACCCCCATTCCTTCCCAGGGCTCTGAGTGTGGGTGGCGGTGGGGACTCGGGACTCGGGCCTCGGCCCCGCCCTCAGAGAGACCCAGTTTGGTAGAAGGCTTCCCGGCAGAGGGGGCCTCTGACTCAAGCCCTGAAGGATGAGTAGGAGTTGGACAGGCAGAGAGGGATAGAGAGGCCCAGCAGGTGGAGGGCCCCGGGTCTGAAGTGGGGAAAGACTGGACGGGCTGGGACAGCCTCCCGGCCTCCCAGCCAGACCCGGAGACCCGGGGCCACTCCCGCTGGCCCGCCTCCCTCCTGGAGAGACTTTTACTGGCTCGATACAAATTTTTTTCAAACCTGAACACTCTCCTATTGTATGGTAAGAAGGGAGGCGGGCCCTAAATCAGGATGGGAATCGACAGGGCCCTGACGCGCGTCTCTCCTGTTTATTAGGACTGAAATGTTTACTCGGCGATAAGGAGCCGGCTTTCTCGCGGAGATTTGTGCGTTCTTTTTCAATTACCCCTCGTCTTTCTCTGCCACTTTTGCACTAAAGGGATAATAAATGTATCGGAGCGTTTCAATTATTCATCTAAATCATGACTGCGCCTGCCATGGCCAAGCTTTAGTGACAGATTAATTCAGGGCCTCCTCTGCTCACGCGGCCGCCATCTCTGCTCCGGCCTGGCCAGCTCCCCAAAGGGCCGGCCTGCGGGGCGGGGCGGGCCGGGGTCAGGCAGGGCTCCCGCCCTGTCCCCTCCACACGCCCTGTCCCCTCCACACGCGCTCACTGCCAAGGACACTCCCTCCCTCCTGGAGGTCAGCGGCCCAGCCACACACTCCTACGCCTGGGGGTGCGGCCGTCCTGCCCTCCTGCCCGCTGGGCCCTGCGCAGCCCCTGCTCCCCACGGCTCAGCGTGTGTGTCTCCCACACCCCCAGGGCCCACACGTCCCCTGCCCGAGGAAGCCAGGGTGGCACAGCTTCTGCCACAGCCCTCTCCAGGCACAGGGCCTTTGCACCTGCTGCTCCTGTGCCTAACGGCTCCTCCGCCCCCTCACCACCACCTTCCCCGCCTAGTTACCCCGATGTCAGGGCAGGCCCCCCGGCCACCGCCCCCTACTGCTCCACGTACTGAGGGCTTGCCGCCTTCTGACGCTGTCCTGGCTGCTGGGACCCGGCAGACGCTGCCCCCCTCGTGGGCCGGCGTTCTGTCACCCCTGGCCGTCAGACTCCCATTCGTGTGGTTGTTTAAGCACCAGCTGCCTCCCGATCAGACCACCCTCCTGAGGGACACGCGCAGGGTGTCTGTCTGTCCAGCTCCTGGCCAAAGCGAGGTGCTCGCTTGTGGACCGGCTGTGCCCCGGGGCCCCTTCTCCCCGTGCGCGCGCGTTCGCACCCCTGCCCTGGCCCACCGCCGTGGCCCCTGGGCTTGAGCTGAACCCAGCACCCGGGGCCCGCCTTCTCCTCTCCACACACATCCGTGGCCCTGGTGAGGGGTGTGGGACCCTCTTTCCTCTCTCCTTCTCTCTCCCTCTCTCCGTCTCTCACTTTCCCTCCTTCTATCTGTCTCTCTCCGCCTGTATCTCTGCCTCTGCCTCTCTCTAGTTCTGCCTCTGTTTCTGTCTCTGTCTCTCCTTCTCTGTCTCTATCTCTGCCTCCGCCTCTCTCTATCTCCGCCTCTTTCTCTATCTCTCCCTCTCTGTCTTTGTCTCTGTCTCTGCATCTGAGTCTCTGCCTCTGTGTCTCTGCCTTTGTCTCTGACTCTGTCCCTCTCTGTCTCTTCCTCTCTGTGTTTGTCTCTATCGCTCCCTCTCTGCCTCTATCTCTGTTCCTCTTTATCTCTGTGTCTCTCTGTCTCTGCCTCTGTCTCTCCCTCTCTGTGTCTCTGTGTTCTGCCTCTTTGTCTCTGAATCTCTGTCTCTGTCTCTCTCTGTCTTCTCTCTGTCTCTGCCTCTCCCTCTCTGTGACTCTGTCTCTGTCTCTCCCCATGTCTCTGCCTCTGTCTCTGTCTCTGGCTTCTGTCTCTTTGTCTCTGAATCTCTGTCTCTGTCCTCAGTTGCTCGCTTGCCCTCCCTGCTCTGTCTCTCCCAGCCGCACAGTGTCTCTTGCCCACTCGCCATCCATGTCTCTCTTCCATGCACCTGCTCTCCGTTTCTGGTCCTCTCTCGCTCCCTCCTTCTCCTCCTCGTTCTCTCCCTGCTCTCGCGGGCTCCCCTTTGCTCAGAGCCCAGCTGGCCTGGGGGATTAGCAAGGCCCCGGAGCGGAGCATCGGGGCCTCGACTTCCGCCCAGTAGCTGCCCAGGGCCACAGCCGAGGCACGGCGGGCACAGGGGGCAGACGGCGTGGCCTCCGTGGCCCTCCCTGGACCGGGCCGGCCTCAGAGGAAGCAGGGGCCCCAAGGGCCGAGCACCCTGTGCCCAGACTTGTCTGGGGTCCCACCGCGTACCAGGGTGGAGTGGCGGGGCGCAGGCTGTGGTGCGGGGGGAGGCCCTGATCTGAGCTGAGCAGACAGGGCGGGAGCGTTGGATGGGGAACAGCCAAGGGCCCTCCCGCGCCCCACGCACAGCCAGAGCCCGTCCCAGACCCCCCGTCCCTGCTCCGATTTCCCGCTGGGATGGAATCAGTTCTAGCTTCTTCCACCAATCCTGCACATGCAGCCCTCTCTTCCCCCCCAAACCTCCCCAGCCCCGACCCCAGCCCTGGACTCTGCCGGCGCCCTCCTCCCCCAGCTTCCCAAAGCCAGGCTTTCTATCGCTGGGGCTCTGCTCAGAGGCCGCGTCCTCAGAGGCGCCTTCCCAAGGCGGAACAGGGCCCGCCTGTGCCCATCTCCTTCCCCTCTTATCCAGCTTCATTTCCTCCCATTTCCGGGCTCATGGTGACGCAGAGCCCCCCCCCCCGGGGGGGGGAGTCCCCTCCCTGCACAGAGCCTTCCCCCCACCCCACCGCAGGGCCCTTCCCCCAGTTGGTGGGTGGGAGAGACCAGAGGCCAGTCGTCTAAGGTGGAGGCTGGAGTGAACCCCAGCCGTGCTTGGGGTGGGGCATTTTATTTCATGGACTCATGGGAGCCATGGAGGTTTTATGAGCAAGGGAGTGACGAGTCCTCCCCAAGAAAGGGCCCCAGGCCTCCCGGCCATCACCAGATGGTGACGGTGATGGGCTGATGGTGGTGGTGGTGTGGACGTCAGCCAGCTACACTGAGCTCCCACGGCCACGGATGCCAGGCCTCGCATAGAGCCTCTCTCTGAGGGATCCCGAGACCCTCACCACAGCGCTATGGGGCGTGCCATTAATATCTCCAGATGAGGAAACTGAGTCACCGAATCCCCGGAGCGAACCGTGCTCCCCGCCCCGGCGCAGGCCCTCCCTGGTAGGAGGGACAAGGGGACTCAGGCCCCCCGCAGGGATGCTAGCGGAGGGCCAGCAGGCCTGTGGGGCCCGCACCCCACCCCCAGCGGGCAAGATGTCGCCCAGCCCCTGCCAGCAGCTGCCATGGGGATTTTCAATAACGGGAGTGATTTTTGCATGATGAATGAGGCACTGCCGCTGTGTACATAATGAGGGCCTAATGTTTTCAAATCCCCATTTAAGGAGTTGATCTCACCCCGTAATGAATTTCACGTCACAGACCGGAGCTGCTGTCCATCCCTCTTCTCCCTGGGGTGCCCACCCGCCTTGGCACCGCGAGGGTGGGGTCTGCCTCCTCCCCCCACGGGCCCAGCCCAAACCGGTCACAGAGCTCATGGCTGCCCTGGGTTTGTCGATTGAATGAGCGACCGGGAGGGTGTGGGCGGAAGCCGAAGGTGGTTCCGGCGGCAAGGGGGCACCACGTGGGGTTGTGGCTTCTCAGGCTCCGCGGGGCGGCTCCGCGGGGCCTGGGACGAGGCCGGAGACCAGAGGTGATGAGCGTAGCGTGGACGGAGGGAGCGGGGGGCTCAAGGCCCCGGGGTGGGTCCTTCTTCCAGGCTTTACGGCCGAGCTCGTCCTCCACGGGGTTCGGGGCTTGCAGGCGAACCGGCAGCTTGGACATCTGCCCCTGCCCCAGCTGGTGCCCTCTCAGGGACTCAGTTTCCTCATGCGCCCCCACCAGCCCTGGCATTCGGTATCTCTGTGCAGGCGGCTGGGACCTGGGAGGCAGCTGCACGTAGTACCGGGGTCGCCGGACTGGTGGCTTCTCCTCAGGCCCTGGGACCTGCCGGGTCAGATGTCCGGGTGGGGAGTGGTCCCCAGGGCCCAGGCCAGGTGCCTTCCTGCCCTCCCCTGGCCCCCTCCGGCCTCAGCCCACACCCCTGCAGTCCCAGCCCGCCCTGCCCGGGGCTTTCTGGGTGCCACCTCCTCCCTGCAGCGCATCAGTCCCTCAGGCCCCTCAGGGACAGGCAGAGTAGCCTTCCGCCTACAGAGGCGGGGGGCGGGCCTCGGTCTCCCCATCTGAAACAGGTGACACAGGTGACAGAGTGATAAAGTGCAGGGCACCTCGGTGCACTCCCTCACTTAAGGAAGGCTCATGCCAAGTGGGGAGGGAGGTGCTGTTACGGACCTTGTAGAGATGAGGAAACTGAGGCACGGCACGGACAGGTGAAGTGATTTGCCCAAAGCCACCAGCAGGCTTGTAGGCAGGATTTCTGGGACAAGAAATCCCAGGAGGGGGCACCCAGGAGGCCAGGGCCACGGGGCAGCGGAGGGGCAGGGGGGTGGGGGAGGGGAGCCGGCCCTGGGCCTGTCAGGGTCTCTTGCCCTCTGGCAGGGCCACAGCCGCCCCCCTGTCCCCCAGGCCCCGGGCATCCTCATGTTCCTGTAAATAATTAATTAGCCCCTGCTTGCTTGTTTGTTTAGCATGAGGAATGCTCCCCCACTGAGACGCATTTATTGCTGAATAAATTTAAATATCTAATCTTCCCTTCATGAATATTACAGCACCCCAAATAGCCGCCAACAGATCCTAAGCGCCTTGGCAAATGGCCCCCACAGGAGCCTGCCTGCCGCCCGCCTCTGCTGGCTCCAGCCCCTGCCCTCCACCCTGGCCCTCCTGACCCCCGATCTCCGGGGAAGGGGCTGGGTGCGAGCTGAGGCCCCCGGCCCCCACCCCGTGCCCGTGTGGAGGCCACACTGGGGGCAGGAGGGCAGGGCCAGCGGGGCTTACCTGGGGGAACAGCCTGGGACGGGGTGGGAGGACAGGGCTGCGGCAGACGGAGGACAGACAGGGCCCCCAGGTGACGGCAGCATCTGAGGAGCCCAGGCAGGAGACGGAAGGGGTCAGAGAGGCAGGTGGACGGCGGGGAGGGTCTCCAGGGCAGCCTTGCCAGACAGAGGTAGCTGGTGGTCAGCTGCATGGGGGTGGCTGAACAGTCACGCGAGATGAGGGACCCCAGGTCACTCAGCTACCAGGGTCCCTGAAGTCCCTCTTTTGGGGGAGGGGGTAACAGGAGCCCTGCTGCAGTGAAGGGGGGAGTCCAGACCTCGAGTTTGGAGTTTGGATGAGGAGGGAAGGGGAGGGGGCCAGCCAGGGTGAGAGGGAAGGCTTGGAAGGGAAGAGAGAGAGAGAGAGAGAGACAAGGCTTTTATGGTCCTAGAGGAAGCAGAGCAGTCCAGCTGTGTGACCCTGGGCAAGTCTCATCCTCTCTGTGCCTCAATTTCTCCTTCTATAAGGGAGGAAAAATAGTGGGACCTCCTAGGGTGGCTGTAAGGACCAGCAAAGAGGGGTGTGTGTGCACCGCTCAGGCTCAGGTCCCAGCAGGTGTTCCAGAAGAGGCTGCAACTCAGGAGGGGGGGGGTGGGGTGGGGCACAGGGACTGAGGGAGAAGGCAGAGCAGCCCTTAGGACAGTCTTGTGGGGAAGGCTTGGTTCTGGACCTGGCAGAGAGACCTGGAAGGAAGCACCTCCCCGCCGCATCATGGGTCAGTCTTCCCAGGAGGGACCCCAGGTCTTCTGCTGACTTGGAACAGGGGTTGAGTTGGAGGCTTGAGATTTGTTTGCATGTGGCCAAAGATCCCAGAGAGGGGATCGAGGGTCCACTGGTATGAATCGGGGTCACCACCCTCCCGCCAGGCAGCCCCAGGCTCAGGTGGAGGGCGGGAGGAGGGACACCTCTCTCCGATGAGACCCCAGGAAGGTGCCTCCTGCAGCCTCCAGGGTTCAGCTTAGCCCAACGTAAGAGCCAGGACAGGGCCGAGGAAGCAGAACCTGGGGGCGGGGAAGGGGGGTGGCTGCGGTTCACATGGGGCGGCAGGGAAGGCGTGACCCCCTGGGCCTGTGGGTGCGGACCGCAGGCTGAGAGTCCCCTCTGGCACAACTGTGGTGTGTGGACGGGGAGGGGGCAGGTGGGAGGGGCCCCATCGGTGCTCTGGCTTGTTGGGGAGAGGATGGGGCAGGGGGGAGGCCCAGGGCCTGCCCCTCATCTCTGCCCTGGGGAAACTGATCCCCTAGGCACTTGCATGGCAGTCACCTGGCCCAGCCCGAGGCTTCTGCCAGCCCCGAGTGCCCCCTCCCCCTCATGCCCCCAGGTCAGCCCCATAGGCCTGACTGCAGGCCTGTCCACCTCTGCAGGAAACATTAAGTCCCTGAAACACAGATCTTACTGTGTTTCTGCACTTGGGCACAGCCTCCGCAGCAGGCCAAGGTCACCTGCAGGGAGGACGGCAGGCAGCCAGGGGCCAAGTGGCACCATTAGGGCAGGGCGGGAGGCCCCCAGGAGAGCCGGCCCAGACCCATTCCCGTGCTTACCCCCGTAGGCCCCGAACACCCTGACACCCGCCTGGACAGCCGCCTCCCCTGTGTCCCCACAGGGAGCACGTTCTCATACTATGCCACCGTCCTGACGACAGTCAACACCCATCCACCTTCACCCACGCCAGGCCCTGGCTTCAGCACCTTACGGAAATTAACTCGCTTAATCCTTCCAAGAGCCCTAGGAGGTGGAGCCCACTTTACAGATGGGGCAGTTGGGGTCCAGAGAAGCTAAGTGACAGGCTCCAGGCCACACATATCTGTGACTGACAGAGCTGGGCCTGGAACCCCGGGCCGCCCAGCTCCACAGCCCCTGCCTCATACACGCTGCTGGGTGGTCAGCTGGCATCTCACCCAGAACGGACACACTGCACGCGGACATGGTGTGACCCTCCAGGCTGCGCGGCCCCTGAGCGCCGCCTGGACAGGGAACTCAGGGGCCCCGCCTTGGGTCCCCCGCTCCGCCCTCCCCTGGGCCACCGTTGCCCTTACCCCTCCTTGCGGGAGAGGTCCTCCCAGGGCTCCCGACTCCTCTACCCCACCCCCCCACCCCCGGGTGCTCTGGGAAATCGCCTGGTGCCAGCTCTAAGTGAAGTCACAAAATTAGGTTTAATTGGGCCCCACAGGGCACAAAAGAGAAGAAAGAGGGGGGTGGTCCAGCTGGTGTCCCTGGACCTCTGCCAAGACTTTGGGGGTGGGGTGGATGGGATGAGGGAGGAAGGGCCTCGGTGTGCGCATCTGCAAAATGGAGAAATGAGGCCTCTTTCCTGCTGCCGGGCCTTGTGAGCCCCGGCAGTCGGTGCCAAGGAGCTCCTGGCACAGGCCTGGGGTGCCCTGCGAGCTAGGGAGCTGCCAGAGGTGGGTCACGTTCTCCTGGCCAGGATGCAAACCCCTCCCCTGAAGGGGGGGTCACCGTCGCTATCGTCCAGATGAGGCAGTGGCCGCTCAGGGGAAAAGACTTGCCGGTGTGCCCCGCTGGCCCAGGGGACGAGAGCCGAGCCCCGCCTTTCCCGCCGGGGCCACTGAGGCCACTGAGGCTGTGGCACCGGGGTGAGGTCCGGCCGAAGGGGCGGAGGAGACGCTCCTCCCGCGGCGCCCGAGTTGTTTATCTGGGCCCGCGTCCCCAGGGTCGCTGCCCGAGGTCCCAGAGCCGCGCTCAGATAAACAAGCCCGGGCCCGCCGCAATTAAGCCGGATGCGCTAACGAGGCGGCTCGCTAACGAGCAGGGGCGCGCACCCGGATCCGCCGTCCACCTCCCCGCAAGGAGGGCGAGGAGGGGGTCGGAAGACCCAGGCGCGAGGCCCCCACCGCAGCTGCCACTTGTTAACTAGGTGACCCCGGTTTCATCATCTGTAAAGGGGGTCCCAGAGTTTGCCGCGGCCGGGAGGGGCCTCGCCTGGGGATCCGGTGCGCGGTGCCAGTCGGCGCTCGTGGGCTCCTCGGGCGGAGGCGGCCACCGGTCGCGGGGCCCGCGGCGCCTCCGGGCCAAAGCCGGGCGACCTTCCCTTTGGCCGGGCTAGGGTGGCGGTTCCCGCCGCCGCGGACCCCGCTTTCCCCAGCCACTCCGGCCCGGGGAGGCCCCGGCCCCGCCCGCGCCCCTGCCGCACGGCCGGGAACCTGCAGGGCGGGCCGGGCGCGCCCCCTGCCGGCCGCCCCGCGCCGCTTCCCGCCGGGACCCGCTGCGACCCGCCTCCGCGCCTCGGAGCAAGTAGGGGCGGCGGGCGTTCGCGAGCAGCCGGAGGCGGCGGGAGAAGGCGCGCGCGGTGCCCGGTGGGTCCTGGCCCAGCCGAGGGGGTTGGGAGTATTCTGTGCGTGGGCCTCCGCTTTCTCTTCTGTAAAACGGGCTCAGGCGTGACGCGGCTCACTCCCCTCTGCCCTGCAGTGGACGGCTGCATCCACCGGGCCGCTGGACCCCTCCTCACCGACGAGTGCCGGACCCTGCAGAACTGTGAGACCGGCAAGGCCAAGATCACCGGCGGCTATCGGCTGCCGGCCAAGTGTGAGTCCCGACCCCACAGGGCACCTCGTGTAACTGGGGGCTTAAGGGAGCAGCCCCCACACAATTGCTGGAGGCCTCCTCAGGGGTCGCTTCCTAACCTTAAGTGCCGGGACCCGGCCCCTCCTCGCACGCACCGGGACGCAGGTGGCGGGAGGCGGTGAGAGGAGCTGAGGAGGCAGTGACTTCGCTCGCCCACTCCGCCCCGCGGCTCAGACGGGCCCATGCAGCTGTGCGAAGGGGGCCCGGCGCGGGCCTGCCTGTCTCTGTCGAGAGCATTTGAGGGCACACTTCTGCACCCACGTGGGCAGGGTCCTCCCCTGGGGACTCTCAGAACTTGGGGAGAGGGCCTGTTTCCTGTCCTCTCCAGGGCGGGCGGGGGGAGAAAGCCGATGGCCGCTTGGAGACCCCGGCCAGTCTGACGCCGTCGCCTCCCGCAGATGTCATCCACACGGTGGGACCCATCGTCCACGGAGAGCCCAGCGCCAGCCAGGCTGCCGAGCTCCGCAGCTGCTACCTGAGCAGCCTCGACCTGCTGCTGGAGCATCGGCTCCGCTCCGCGGTGAGAGGGGCGGGGGCAGGGAGGGGGAGGGGGGCGGCCTAGACCGGGAGGAAGAAGACCCCTCGGAGGCGGTGGTTGGAGAGTGACACTGTCCCCAATTCCCTCTCACCTCCCCCCCCTCCCCCCGCCCCAGGCATTCCCCTGCATCTCCACCGGCGTGTTTGGTGAGTGGAGCGCGACGGGCGGGGGGGGGGGGGGAAGGGAGGGGGGTTGGTCTAGAAGGGGGCGGAGCGGGACCTGGAAGTGGGTGGGCCCAGACGCGAGGAGGGGCCTGGGAGGGCGTGAAAGGGGCGGAGCGGAGCCGGGTAGGTGGAGTTGGGCGGGTCCCGGGGCGTGGAGGGGGCGGGCCAGAGCCCAGACTCACTCCCGCCCCGCCGGGTCCCCAGGCTACCCCAGTGAGGCGGCGGCGGAGGTAGTGTTGGCCGCGCTGCGCGAGTGGCTGGAGCAACACAAGGACAAGGTGAGTCCTGGGCCCAGTCGAAGGGACAAGATGGTGGGGGGGGTGGGGTGGCAGGACCGCACCAGCCCTTTCTGCGTCCCCGCCCCTTCCCTCGAGACCACTTTGCTCTCCTGCCCATC
Organism: Felis catus; assembly: GCF_018350175.1. Lineage (NCBI taxonomy): Eukaryota > Metazoa > Chordata > Mammalia > Carnivora > Felidae > Felis > Felis catus. The sequence goes on along the minus strand of NC_058377.1, from coordinate 107,144,187 downwards.
CAGCAAGGGCGGTGGTGGAGTGCACACCACGAACCCCTTCCCTGAAGGGTGCAACCTGAGCTCCAAACTCAGGGTCGGTGCCCCGCCCCCCCAAGAAAAAAGCAGGTGAAATCCTGTAGATGTGGGGGCAGTGATAACACAGCGGAGCCGGGGTGTGGGTGCCGGCCACCCCTACCCCGGGCTGAGCAGGTCCCGACACAGGTGGACCGGCTGATCATCTGTGTGTTCCTGGAGAAGGACGAAAGCATCTACATGCAGCGGCTTCCCCACTACTTCCCCGTGGGTACGTACCCCTTGGCACCTGGGTCAGCCCTCACCCCTGCCCCTGCCCCTCCCCCTCAAGAGCAGGCTCTCACTGTCCTCTGCCTTCCAGCCTGACGGCACCTGCCGCCCACCCTGCCCAGGACCGGTAAGCAGGGTCTGGCCTGCCGTGTGCTGCCCACTAACCTGCCCACTAACACCAGGGCTCGCCACTCCCCCCACTCCCTGCCCCTGCTCACCCCCACGCAGGAAAGCCACAAGGGGAGGCCCACAGCCTACACTCCCTCTAACTGCTCTGCTCTGCCCACAGACTCGCCTGGGCCTACCGGACCTCGCTCCCAGCTCTAACAGGTCTCCGAAGCCTGCAGCTGGGCCCGGGACACCCCCCCCCCCCCGATTCTTCCCCTCAGCCCCCGGCGCCTGAGGAGCCTCCTAATAAAGACCACCCTTGTCACAGCTCCTACTGTCTGAGTGCTGGCTGGGGAAGGAGACAGCCCAGAGGTGTGGACAAGTGCTTCTGGCTTAACAGGGCTGGCGAGGGCGGGCGGGTGGAGGCACGGGCCGGACCGCAGAGGTGGGCAGCAGCACTTCACATTTATTGAGGGCCTGCCCCCAAGGAGCTCACAGCCTGGGGGCCAAGACCCCATGTGTGCTGGGGTGAGGGAAGAAGAGAGGTGAAGGCAGAAAGGAAGGCAATGCAGAGACACCGTGGCCCAAGCAGAGGGGGTGCAAAGCAGGCACAGGCAGGGGGAGGGGCAGGGGAGGAACGGTGGCCTGGCAAGCCCTGCCTAGACCTCGGGACCGTGGACCACACGCAGACTTGAAGGCTACCCTTCCCCCACCAGGTTGGCACCACCTGGGGGTACACTGGGGTGCCCCAGCTCCTCCACCTGCCCCGAGCCAGGCCCCATCACGTCAGCCCTCTCCACCCAGGACTGGACCATGCAGACCCCTGATGGGAGGGCAGGCAGCTCAGGTCTGGGGGCCTGACCGGCACAGAGAGGTGCAGTCAGGTCAGGGCCTACGAGGGAGCAGCTCGAAGCCTGGGTGATCCTCGGTCCCTGGGCAAGTCCCCAGGGAACTTCCAAGATTCTCAAGGAAGCCCCCCGGGCCAGCTAAGGAGGGAAGGGGGGGTGGATGCCGGAAGGGAAGGAAGAGGAACCCCAGTAACCAGGAGGGGTCCCCCAGAGGCCTAGCCCCCTCAAAACTGCTCCTGGTGGGGAGGCTTGGACACGGACAGGTGGAAGGTCGAGAAGAACCCACCTGGCGGGGGGGAGGAGGGGGCAGCCAGACACATAGCAGCCAGGCGGGCAGCAGCAGAGCAGGGACACGCACACACGCGACTCACCACCAGCATCCCCTTTAATAAAATGTGGAAGGTCGTGTGACGGGGGGAGGAGGGGAGTGAAGTATGACCATTTACAACCACAAAAAACCTCTGTACATGTCTAGCGCCTGGCAGAGGGGAGGGCAGGCAGGGCAGTGGCAGGCCAGGGCCAGCCCTATTTGTAGAGGATGTCGTAGTGTCCAGGCCGATAGAGAAGGTAGACCTTGGGCTCGGAGCCCTCGGGAAAGATGTGCGGGTTGGTGGTGCCGCCCTCGCCGCGGTCCATGTATTCCACCTGGATGGAGACGCTGAGGGCCTGGGCCAGCGCGATGATGTGAATGTGGTCACTCTCTTTGCACATGGGCTCCACCTCCTGCGGCACAGGGAGGGGGCCGGGCCCGGCTCTCAGCACGTCGCCCTTGCATACACGCCCACCCCCGGCCCTGGTGCCCCCACCCTGAGATAAGAGAGAAAGGGGAGGGACGGCACCTGCTGGCAGAACTCCTTGACGGTCCGCCCCCCCTCGATGAAGTGCTCGAAGAACTTGCTCTCGCGCTGCAGGTAGCCCGACGTGAGCAGCCGCAGGTACACCACCAGGTAGTCCGAGGTACTCTGGTCATTGAAGGAGGCCAGCAGGTCGGCTACGGAGGTCTGCTTCTCCACCTGCTCGATCAGGTCCATGAACTGCCACCCACAGGGCACAGAGGGCACAACGAAGGAGGAGGAGATGGGTCAACCCCGCCACGGCCAGGCCACCCGACCTCCACCCCGGCCGAGAGGGCGACGGGGGCGGCTGGGCTCACCGTGTTGTGGAAATCCTCAATTGTGAACTCGGTGAAGCCCTGGGACACCAGGTCCTCTTTGCTCTTGGCAGACACGGCCTTAAACCTATGGGTGGGAGGGAGAGGGAGGCCGGCGTGGGCTCCTCGGCCAGCAGAGAGGCCGGCGCAGAACTGGGGGAACCGGCCAGCGCTGCCCCCCACCCCCACCCCCAGCTCAGAAGACCAAAGCAAGAGCCCAGCCACTGTCTGGGCACCTCCCGGTCACTGAGAGCGGGAGGGAGCCCCGGGGGCCCTTCCTGGAGCCATCGCCCACCTCCTGCGGCGCCCGAGTGGCCAGCATCCTTACCGTTGCAACTCCTTGCTGTCATCCAGCAGCGCCTCCAAGTGGGAGAATCCAAAAGCTCGATAGAAGCAGTTTCCATCGGGCCTGGTCTTGCGGATGTACGAGTACTTTTTGTGGAGGTCCTGGAAAGAGGCAGCCGCCACCCCCCGCCACCCCATGCCCATCAACATCAGGCCAGAACCAGAGTGGACCAGAGAACCGCCCCCCCCCCCGCCCCCGGCCGCCCCCAACAAAGGTCGCCCCACAGCGGGGACGACTAAGCTCCAAGGGACCACCGGCCATCCTTGGCTGCTGACCCAGCTTTGCCAGTCACCTAGAGACCCGCTGACTGGAACCCCCAAGGCCTCGGGAAACTGTGCCCTTATGGGCACACTGGCTGCACGGGTCACCAAAGTTGTCCCCAGCCACCAGGTATGCCACACTGCTGGGCTCGCAGGGCTGTTTGTGCAGAAAAACGGGCATATCAATCAGTCCTCGTCCAACACAGCTTTTCAGAGGATAGTCTTTCAAGCCACGCCAAGAGTCCAGGGCCAACAAATTAGGACGGGGGTGCAGCGCTGGGCTCCACACCAAGCAGTCCCGCGGGAACCAGCGGCCCTCGTCTCCCTTTTTTTAATGTTTATTTTTTGAGAGAGAAAGACAGAGACAGAGTGTGAGTCGGGGAGGAGCAGAGAGAAAGGGAGACACAGAATCTGAAGCAGGCTCCAGGCTCTGAGCTGTCAGCACAGAGCCCCACGTGGGGCTCGAACTCATGAACCGTGAGACCACGCCCTGAGCCGAAAATGGATGCTTAACCAACTGAGCCACCCGGGCGCCCCAAGGCCTGGTCTCCTTCTAAACGCTACCCTGCCCTGTTCCATCTCCGGTTTCCTCCCCAAACGTGGTGGGATTTCCTGTCTGCCAAACCTCCCCACATGGGTGGCCCATCGGCACCGCCAGCAAGCAGGCCCCGGCCTAGTTCAGGCCTTCTCCGTTCTCCTCCACCCACTACACCCTGCCCACCCTTCCAATGACCTTGCTTCCTTTCTTTCTGAGGACTTTCACCCAGAAGCCCTAAGCACCAACCAACACACCCGCCCGCGGCCTTCTCTCCCGATTCCCCGGAGGGTCCGGGGCTGCTACGAGGCCGCCCCTCTGGGCCACATCAGAGCCCTCGGGCTCAAGGCCGGCATTCCAGGAAGCCTCCCCCTCCTCCTGCATCCATCAGTTTTCCTCTCCCTCCTGGTCAGACTCAGCGGCATACAAACACCACAAGGCTAATTCTCGCTTAAAGAACAAAACTCCTCTGCTTCACATGAACTCCTTCCTGGCTCCCACCCAACCTCTCCGTTCTCCTTTAGAGCGAAGCTGCTCCGGAAGTTGTCTGCGCTCACCGCGTCCACTTTTCTGCTACTAACTCTACCCAAGCAGCCTTTAGTCAAGGTCGCACGTGCCTTTCCTAAGTCCGAGGGCCAAGCCCACTCCTCCCCAGACTGGCCCCTCAGCAGCATTCACCACAAGGGGGGGGGGGAGGGAACGTCACCCACCGTGGGACACCCTCCACCCCGCGACACCACCTCCGGGCCCCCTCCTCCACACTTCACTCGGCTCGTATGCCCCAGCCTCGCCGTGTCCTCCTCCTCCCCTCACCCTGTGAAGGTCAGGGCCGCCACCAGACCACACGGCACCCTTCCCCAAGACACCACGTGCCACAAGAGGGGCACACCACACACCTGTACACGGTGCCTGCCACGGGAACGGCACAACCCCACTCGGGCCCGGGACCGCTTCCGCTCGTGAACTACACTCACGGTCTCTTGCCACTACTGGTCTTGGGAGTGACTGACTGGTTTTAAAATGTTTGTTTTTAAGTAATCTCTGCACCCAGTGTGGGGCTGGAACTTACAACCTCCAGATCAAGAGTCAAGTGCTTTACCCACTGAGCCAGTCCGGTGCCCCAAATGGAACTCTTCACTTGCCCCGTCTCTGTCCTCAACTCCCATTTGACTCCAAAATCAAACCGCCTGTCACCTCGTTCAGCCCGAGGGCGCATCCCGACCACTGACCACACCGCTCCCCCCAGTCCAATCCAACGCAGACCCAAAGGCTTGCTCCTCAATCTGCCGAGTCTCCCGGGCTTCTCGCTGCTTCCCTCAGGCACTCCCCTCCTCCTGGCGCCTTTATTGCAAGAGCCTCCTCCCAGGTCTCCGGCTCCAGCAGCCGGAGCCGAGCCGGAGTAACCAGAGAAACCTGCTAGTACTCCTCCTCTCCCTGGCCACACGCCCGCTCTCCCAGCCCCCACCTGCTCCCCAGCTCTGCTCCAGCCACACCGCCCCCTGCCCCAGCCTGCCCCACTCCGCCCAGGAGCCCAAAGGCTGCTCCCCCGGCCGCTTCCAGTCTGTCACTCCAACACCCCCTTCTCAGCGAGGCCTGCACCACCTGCCCTCCAACTCCCTCTTCTCTTCCTGCTTTACCTTTCTCCAGAGCACTGATGGCCTCTGACGCACACACCCGAGTTACCTCTGCCTTACTGTGTCTTCCCACAAGGACGCGTAAGCTTCACGAACGCAGGAACTTGTGGGGTGCAGTCAATACTCTACCGCCGGTACCTAAAACAGTGCCGGGCCCACAGCATGCGCTCAGAGACGGTAAATCACAGCACACGATGCACACAGAGGCCAAATCACGGCAGCTATTGGAAAAGCTACTAGAATCATTCTGAGCACCTGCCCTGTGCCAGGCCCTCCACTGAGGGCCGATGTCCACTATCCTAAATCCTCATGGGGGCCCAATCCAAAAAGCAGCCAAGTCACCCGAGTCTGCTGGGGCTCTGCTGTCTAGGCTTAGGATCCTCCCCGGGTGGAGGCGGGCTCACGCACAGCACAGGGGCACTAAGGCAGAGATCCTGCAAAGACAGCACGCAGCGGACACTCGAATGTTTGCTGAATGACTCAATAGGAACAATAACAGAGGCTCCAAGAAATTCCGTGCGTTGCCCAAGACCACACAGCCAGAAATGAAGCCAGAAGTTGAACCCAGGTCTGCCAGGCCCCAAAACCAGTGCCTTCATCCCTCCAGAGTCCTCATAGGTACATCACAAACACTCTGAGCAAGGAGTCAGAGTAGACCACAGGCCACACACGGCTGGATCTGGCCTGGTGCTGTTTGGCCCACACATTTTAAATTTGAATTAGCTGCCTACTCTTAGAAGTCAGGAGATTTACATCAAAAGCATTATTTCCAGCTTGTTTTGGAAAAACAGATCCGGAAACAACAACGGAGTGACAGGCATGGACACTCCTATTTGCCCCAGGGGCTTCCACTGCCTGCCGTGGGCTGATGCAGAACTGTTATGTCCGGGGTTTACCACCTACCCTGGCCACTGATATGGATAACCCAAGGCCCCTCCTTTCAGGTGGAAGGTTCTAAGCATCTCTGATCATGGGAGGCAAGGAAGGCTTTACTAAGCCCTCAGGCTCTGCCTACCGGACACTCGTTTACGCATACCCACTGTCCTGACTCACAGAGAGAGCAAGCGGTTAAGGGTCTTACCTCGGGTTGTAAGTGATGCGGCTGGGTCTAGCTCGGGCCCATAGGTCTCTTCCCCCACTGCCGCCACCTACCTCTCCACAAAGGTCCCAGGGGCTGCAGGACCCACCCCTGCCATAACCCCGCCTCTCCCAGCTAACCCTGCCCCTCAGCCCCACAGGGAGCTGCAGGAGACCTCAGCCCCTGCTCAGTCTGCACCAGCCCCCACAGGCATCATCTCCCCAACCTCACAACCATTCTGACTTCACAGAAAAGGGCCCCACAGCTCAGAGACGCTAAAGGACCTGCCGAGGATACAGCTGCTGTATGGCAGAGTCAGGATATGAATCAAGGTCTTATGATTCCAGAGTCTGCACTCGAGAACCAGCAGCCAGACAGCTCCCCTCCCCCAACACGCTACCCTCTCTGCGGCCAGGCCGGCGAGGAGCAGGTTTGAAGCAGGCCCCCAGGGCTTTTCCTGCCCCCTCAGCCAGGCTCCCACCTTGATCTTCTGTTGATAGATGTTGTCATCCTCAGCATACTCCTTGTACAAGACCGAAAGCTCCAGACGCTCCGAGACCAGAGGGTTCTGCACTGCAATCTGCAAGGGGGGGAGGAAATCCATCATGCTCTGATGGAGTGGACGGAGTGACCCACACCTCACAGCCAGAACACCTAAATGAGGGGTGCTGGAGCAATTACCCGGTGGCACAGTGTCCTCTCGCCCCTGCCACGCCCCCCCCCCCCCCCCCCCCCCCCCCCCCCCCCCCCCCCCCCCAGTAAAGACATCCAGTACCCAGCACAGCTTGGAGAGGAGGAGGCTTCCAAAGCAGAGATAAACAATAGGCCTCAGGCCCAGCCTACGCTTCCCCACAACAGGGCCACTGGCCACAGCCCCTCACCTCTTGCTGAATTCGGTCCTGCTGAGCCATGATGGCTTCATCATAAGCAAGACAGTTAACACCTGGAAGAAGGAAGAAAGCCAAGGATTACAGTGGGCCCCAGCTATCTCCACTCCAGGCAGCTGGGCCAATGACAAGAGCGGCCCAGGGAGAGCAGGCATGGAATCCGGAAGTGTGCGTCTCACTTACACCCTGCTCTACAAACTGTGTGATCTTGGCAAAGTCCTTTCCCCTCCCAGCCCCTACTGTTCTCATCTTTAAAAAGGAGGGGGCTGAGGTGTGCTCCGCTCCAAGGTGTGTTCATCCAGCTCTGACACTCCCTTCCCCCCCTCCTTCTAACGTCGATTCCCAGCCGCCTGAGAATGCTCTGGGGCCAGGCAGCGTCTCTTGGGGGAAGTGAGATGAGGAGGCAGGGTTCTGGGCTGGATGAGAGCTTCCCATAAGCCTGCATTTTACTCAGTCACACCCTTCCTCCTTCTGCTGTGCTGGGTATTCTTAATGCCCGTTTTACAGATAAAAAAAAAAATAATAATAATAATGCAGACAGGTGACATGATCTGCCCAAGGTCACAACTAACGAAGACCTGGGCTCAAACCCAGGTATGTCTAATTCTGAAGTCTGAGCTCTTGATCATCATACCTCTCCTCGGCTACCTTCCTGTAGAGGCCTTTCCTCAACTATAAAAGGGGGCTAATACCACTACCTTTCTCCCCTCTATTGAAACGTTAAGAGAGGGAGGTAGGACCTTGGAGGCAAACTGTTAAGTGTTCACCAGTGAACTGGCAGATCCACTTGTGGACCCCACCCTCCTCAGCCACTGGCCAGGAGCCAGGAGACCTGAATTCTGGTCCTGGCTGTTTCTTAACTTATGTGATCCTGAACAAGTCTCTTCTGGGGGCCTGCGTCCCCCAGCATTCAGTCTCTCAAGTGTCTGGTTAGAAGGAGGTGAGTGTGCTGAATGACTTTTCAGGCCAATCCTTTTGAGCCAGAGCATCCCTGATCCTCAGCTGGGCCCGGACTAATCCCCTACATCGGGACAGGGCTGTCCCACCCACCCCCAAGTGACCCACTCAGTCCCCAGGGCCTAACCATGGGTGGAAAGAGGGTGGCACCGGTTTTGAAAGGTCCAACTCCAGAGGTGTAGGAAAACAATGCCTAGGCAGGCGGAAAGGGGCTGCAAGGCCAGAAGAGGGGGCTCTACCAGAAACGAAGGCTGCAGGCCTCAGGGGCACACACCGCGGCCGCTCACAACCCCTGACCGCCCGCAGCATCCCGAGCGGCCCGCCCAGTCCTTTGTGCTCCGCGGCCCGGCGTAACTCGACGCCCTCCCGGGCGCAGACTGCTCTGGAAAAGGCGGCGGGGGGGCGGGGGGCAGGCTCCGGCCTAGGCCCCGGCCTGACTGCAGGGACTGGGACAGGAGGGATGGGGACCCGGGAGCCCCGCGGCCGGCGTGGAGGGGCTGGGGGCGGGGCGGGACGGCCCAGGCCCCGCCCCGGGTGCGCGCGATGGGAAAGAGCCGCGGGCCTGGGCCCGCCCCGCTCGCTCGCTCGCCGGCCAGCTCGCCCGGCTGTCCGGGGGTCGCGGCGGCGGCTCCTTCCATTGTGAGGGGGAGGGGAGGTGGCGGCGGCGGAAGAAGGGGCAGTCCGTGCGTTTCGCCCCCGGCCTCCGGCGGCCCCGCCCCCAGCCTCTGCGGGAACCGGCGACCCGGCATCGCCCGTGCTAGCCCGGGCCGGACGGCCTTCCCTTGCTCAGTACCTTCGGAGTCGCTGCCCAGCGGCTCCTGCTTCTGCTGCTGAGGTTCCTCCGCCGCCATCTTTAAACAGCGCCGCACTGTCGACCGCTTCCGGGTTAGCAGTTGCCCTCCTCCCGGAAGAGAGCCCCCCCTCGTGGCCCCTCCTTGGCAACGCCCCTAGCGACGGGATCCCCTCCGGCGGAGTCACCTGTGAGGCTCGCTGTCAGGTGTGGCGGCCGCCCCGCCCGCCCCCCCCCCCCCCACCATCTTCCCTATTCCCAAAGTTCCGGTGGTAAGAGGCTTCCCGGAGCCAATTCGGATTTCTTTTCACTGGAGTTTGAAGAGCGGATTGTGTTACTGAGATCAGTGGGAAGATGAAGTTAAAATCACTCCAGAATTCTTGGCAGCGATTGCAGTGAGGAGAACCTGGCCGAGGAGACGCAATCGTGCTAACATCCGAGCCCCAGCACATCACCGTTCGGTTCCACTGAGCCTCGCTTCTGACTTTGGTGTCCCGTTCCGGCAGGGAGTACATGTCCCTTTGGGTCAAGGCCAAAGTCTTGGGACCTAACTTTAGACTCTGTGCGTTTCTGGTTATGAGAAAAGCAGTCTTTTTTTTTTTTTTTTTTAAGTTGATAAAAATGGAAAACAGATTAGTAGTTGCCAGGGGCTGAGGGAGGGGGAGCGGAGGGAATTGGATGTGACATCCTTGTGGAAATGGAGATGTTCTTTTTTTTTTTTTTTTTTTTAAGTTAGTTTATTTTGAGAGAGAGCTCGCGCAAGCAGGGGAGGGACAGAGAGGAAGAGAGAGAATCCCAAGCAGGCTCTGCTGTCAGCCCAGAGTCTGTTGCGGGACTTGATCCCACCAACCGTGAGATCATGACCTGAGCGGAAACAGAGGGCCAGATGCTTAACCAACTGAACCACCCAGGAGGCACCCCTTAAGATTTTATTTGTAAGTAATCTCTCTACAACGTGGGGCTGAAATTCACAACCCCGAGATTAAAGAGTCGTTTGCTCCACGGACTGAGCCAGCCAGGCACCCCTGAAATGTCCTATATCTTGACTGTAAACCCCTGGTTTATGCTGTACTATCATTTTGCAAGATTTATCAATGTAAAAGGTACATGGGATCTGTGTAGCCTATTAAAATTGCCTGTGAATTATCCAAAAATAAAAAGCTTAAAAAGTGGCAAGGCTGGGGTGCCAGGCTGGTTCCATCCGTAGAGCACATGACTCTTGATTTTGGGGTGGTGAGTGTGCACCCCGTTTTGGGATAGAGATTACTTAAAAAAAATTAAGCGGCAAGGCTTTGGATGTTAAAGATGCTGTTGTTGAGAGAAGTTACAGCGTGTGGCTCAGTTTGCCAACGTCTCACTGTCAAGGTCCTTCTTCATTTCATGAGCTACCTCCTGTCCTGGGGTAGGTGCCCTTGGTGCCTGGGCTCACCACACAGCCCACGGTGGCCTTGTCACCACATCACTGCAAATGCCAAATTTGTATTCCAGCAACACTGCAAATTATTTATTGGATCATTGAGCCTTGGCGTTGCTTCTAAGCTCAGGAAAGCAAAGGGTCCACCCTGTTTGGACCCACGCTTGCCAAAATGTTCATTCCTTTTCTCAGTGTTAACATTGAAATCTCTTCACTGGCAGTCAGATCTTCAGTTAGAAGCAGTATTCTTAAATGGAGAGCTAAGACCGTTGATGACGTGATTTCTATTTGGCTTTTCAAAATCTTGAAAACTGCTCTAAGACAACTTCAACTCTATGCCCTCTTATTTTGACCAGGGAGTCGATGAGGCATAAAGGGACACGGGGAGCTGGGTTCCGGACTAATGGTCAGGACAGGGAACACCGGATTTGGTAAATCCTCTCACTCTCCTCTGAAGAGTGAGAAGGAATCCCAGTGGTGAGCCTGTGCTGGACCACAGCCAGGCTGCTAACACCAAGTAAATGCCTCCCTCCTGGGGGATGTGGGCTTGAAAAACCGATGTACAGGGGCACCTGGGTGGCTCAGTCGGTGGAATGTGAGACTCTTGATCCTGGGGTTGTGGGTTTGAGCCCCACGTTTTGTGTAGAGATTACTTAAAAATAAAATCTTAAAAAAAAAAAAAATTGGAAGGAAACAGCCAGACGGAGGCTTTGGCTCTTAACCTAGCCCAGGATGGTCCACTTTTGCCCAGTCTTCTCCATGCTGATCTATTTGGCAGTTAATAACGGTTTTCTTACCCTCACTCCGTCTCTTCTGTTACTCTTACCATTTTAAAATGGGCTCTGATTCTCTATCCTAAGCATCTGAAGTCCAATTACATGTTTGCCAGGAAGTCACCAGCATAGCTCCAGGCGTTTATCTCCATCTCCCAATTTACCAAATCCGGAAATGGTCCAGTGCTGCTGGCCCTGACTGCCGGGTCTTGGATCGAGACACGTCATGTTCGCACTTGGGTTCGGACTGCTGTTAAATACAGTCACAAAGGTGACGAACGGCAGAGGACTTTATTTTCCATTGTACTGACAGGGCAGATGCCGCCTCCTAGTCCTGCCGGCACACCCCACGTCCATGTGTGAAGGAATCTGTCAGGTGGAGGGAGAAGAGACTCCATATCAGGACCCAGACTGAAAGCTCAGCCCCAGAGGGAGAGTTTACGGAACAGCATAGAGGCTGTAGGGGGCCCCGTGGCTCCCAGGCCCACAACCCACTCTCACCTCTGGGGGCGGTGGGGGAGGCCACGTACCATGACCCAGCACAGGTCCTAGGACAGCCACAGTCCCCCAGGGAGGCCATGGCCAGGAGAAAGGCTTCAAGGTGGACCACAGATGAGGGGTCGGTAATCCCTCCCAAGGCGGGCTTGGGAGTCCGGCATCTGCCCAGATGGGAGGAGCTGGGGCGTGCCGGCCCCAAGAGAACCTCTAGAGCTGTTGCCACGGGAACCCATGATGGTCCACAGACAGTCCACTCCACGATCATGGTCTAGAGAGGCTTTGATGGTGCAGAGGGCAGACTGGTGAAGCCGAGCAGGGGTTACACGTTGGAAGCTGCTAGCTCAGTTGATACTTGCCTGCAGGGTCCAGGCCACCTAGAGCAGAAAGCAATTAGAGGGGGTGGTGATGGCCAACGGAGAGCCCCCCCACACACACACACCAGACCCACAATCCCCACCCTCCTCATTTGGGCACTGTCCTGTAAATGGTTCATATTCCAATTCACCTCTGTCTGTTGAGGATCCGACCCACTGGAGCCAGCCCCTCCCATGTGAGCCTCATGGCACAGGGAGGACAATGCATGAGTCTCCTTGTTGCTGCCGTAACAAATCACCAATCTAGTGGCTTAAAACAACGCAAATGTAGAGTTTGACAGTTCTAGAGTCAGAAGTCTGGTATGGGTTTCACCAGACTAAAAGCAAGGTATCTGCAGGCTGTGTTCCCTTCTGGAAGCTCTGAGAATCTGCTGCGATTCATGCCGGTTGTGGGTGATTCGGTTCCTTGCAGCTGTAGGATTAAGGTCCTCGTGTTCTTGCTGGCTGTAAACCGGGGGCTGTCCTCAGCTTCCAGAGGCCATGGCGTTCCTTAATTCATGACCCACTATCTTCAAAGCCAGCAACAGTGGGGGAAGTCCTTCTCAGGTGGCATCTCTGAGACACTCATCACCTGCTTTTCCTGTCCACCCTAAGGACACCTGTGATTACAGCGGGGAACCTCCCATCTCAACATGCTTCACTTTCATCACACCTGCAAAGGTCCAGGGCCTGGACCTCTTTGAGGGGACGTTTTCCTGCCTTCCACGTCACCGCCATTTTACAATCAGGAAAACAGACTGAGAGGCTAACTGACTTGACCAAGGTCAGGTAATAAATGACCAAGCCAGGTCTCAAACCCAGGCCTCCTGACTCTCAGTACTTTTCTTGACATTATAGCATCTACCGGGACTGCAGCCTCTCCCGACCCAGGGTGCACTCCCGGGGCCAAACACACCTGCTCCTCCAGACTCAGGATCCAACAGGCCCCCACAGCAGGGACTCATAAAGTACTATTTGGAAGTACAAGAAGCCTTGGGTCTCTGGAGGGAATGGACCCAGAGCCCCAGTCTGGTTGAGAGTGGGAGAGGGACACTGAATGGTGGCCAGATTTCAGACCTAGTGGCCACACTGGGGACCAAGGGGAGGATGGGGTTCAAGCATGATTGCACCCTCCACTCTCTCGTCCACCCCCCACGTATGCCGTGGGACCGAGCAAGCTGGGGGAGAGCATGAGCCAGAGTTGCTGATGGGCTTGCTAAGGGCCTTCTCAGACTCGGGGGCCCTAAAGGACTTGCCCATAACCACTGGTTTCCCATCAACTTGAGCAGTGGCTGGAGATGCACAGCTTTGGGCTGGAGTTGTCCTTCTGGGACAAGGGGACCCCTGTGGCCCTCTAGGCTCCAGGGGCCCAAAAATGGGGGACACCCAATAAAAACTCTTGTCAGGGCAGTGGTGTCATCTTAGAAACTCCAGACCATTCTCTTCTGGGGTCATGTTCTTGCTTCACGGCAGCTCCAAGGCCTGATCTGTGCCCACCGGAAACCTGAGCCAACCAAGAGCCAAGTAGCTCAGAGCCCTCTGCTCGGGAAGTGTGAACAGCAAAGCCTCTCAGAGTGAGGCGCAAGACAGGAGCGGCCCTGTTGTTTGGGAGGATGCAGCCAAGAGGTCCCTCCCTGCCAGAGACAAGGGCTCTCGAGGTACCAGCAGGTGACTGGTGGGTGCCCCTTGCTCAGCCGACCCAGCCTGGCCCTTCGGATCCTACATGGGCTCTCCCGCTCCCCTGGCCAACAGCCCAATCCGCACAACCTCCCGGCACTCTCGGCCCCGTCCCTTGAGGCCCAGACATAAAGGCTGGTTTGTGTGGCAGGAAAGCCTCGCAGGAGGCAGACAACCAAGTCCGTACCCCTCAGGGAAGGAGTCACGGGCAGGAAATGGACCTACCACGTTATCCAGTGTGGAGCACTTTAATGCATCATCCCACCTGCGGAGGTACCCCCCCCCCAGCACCCCTCCCCCGCCCCCGCAGGAAGCATCCCTGAGGAAGGGCCCTGGGATTGGAGGAGCAGCAAATTCTCCAGGCCAAGAAAGGCAGGAGACAGGGAAAGAGGCAGGCAGCACGAGGAAGGCGGCCAGTCCGTTGGCATTTCCGGATAGAAGACTAAAAGGGGCCCTGGGGCTGACATGAAAGAGATAAAGCGCCCACCTTCCGACTGGGGAGAACCAAGAAGCTCCTGAGAAACAGTGGGAGCCCACAGCCGAGGAGCGAGGGGAAGGCTGCGCCCACAGTGAGGGCTTCCGGCTGCAGGGCTGGACCCAGCGAGAAAGACAGAACACGGACACCCATGCACGGCGCGGCCCCGAGCTTGGCACGACCGGGGAGCCAGACGGGAGGAGCAAGGAAAGGTTGCCCAAGGACGACAGGATTTGTTTTCCCAGGAAGCCAGAAAACGCTGAAACCCAGGAAAGCACGCAGGGGAAGCTCCCTCCACCTCCAGGCGGCAAGAACAGCAGGGCATGCATAACCCACCACAGGACAGTCAGCCAGCAGGGACATGCGGCTGGCCAGGCCGTCTTCGCCACACCCCCGCCCAACACCATCCTCAGCTCAAGTACAGAGGCAGGAGCCCGGGCCGAAGACACGATGCGTTTCTGAAGCAAGGTTTAAATACACTTTATTGTTACAAGGAGGGCCCTACCGAGCAGGGCCTTATACGCTAACATATGTGGTCCCAGGGTGTCACCGCGGAGACATCGAGAGGTCATGATTGCAGAAGAGGTCGCTGTAATTGAAGGACATGATCCAGGGAGGGCTGGCCAGGAATGCAGCAGACCTGATCGGGAGAGGCCAGGGGTGGTCAGGTCACAGGGTGAGGGACAGGCCAGCCCCCTTCACTCCCGCTTCTTGTAGCTCTCCAGATGTGACAGGACCCAGCCCGACGGCAGGAGGAAACACACGAAGCAGGAGGTGAGCCCGATGGCGACTTCCTACAGACCACAAGAAAGAAGGAACCCGCAGAGTAAGAATTCCCCTAGGCTTACCAGGCAGCAGAAAGCCCCTTTCAAGGAGTCAGGATTCAGGCTTCAGAGGAGGGGCATAGCAGATCCAAGGCCCAGTCTAGGCCTTGAGGTGAAGGGTCAGATATGGGAGTGGGGCCAGCCTGTGTTAGGATCCATAGAGAAACCCACCACGAGATGATAAAGCAAAGGGACAGGAACAAAGAGTTAAACCTGTTTCATCTATTGGGATCCAGGAACCATGCACAGGCTGATAACCCTAAAAATGCACCTCTCCTTCTTTGCCTTTAAAAACCCCTCTCCTCAGGGTGCCAGGCTGGCTCAGTCAGTAGATCATGCGGCCCTTGATCTCAGGACTGCGAGTTGGGGCCCCACTCTGGGTGTAGAGCTTACTTAAAAATAAAATCTTAAAAACATCTCTCTTCCCTTCTCCTTTCCAGGACTGCTATTCAACCTCTAAGGCTAGGGATAAAGACCTCCACATTCCCTACTGCAGTAAAGATCACAGCACAACTTGGGAGTCAGACTTGAGTTCAAATTCCTTCTTTGCCACTGAAGGTTTGACTGTTGACAAGTGGATACGGTGCTCCTAAATTTCAGTTCCCTCCACCACGAAACCGAGATGATGGTCATTTCTTCTCAGGGTCACCGGGACCAGCGCAGCAGTCTGGGCGGTGTCTGGCAGGCAGTGGGCACTCGGCAGATGCCAGCTGCAACTATTATCACTATTATTTCCTCAATCGCAGCTGCCCTTCAGGCTCTGCTCCTAACTGGGGCCCAACAGCCTGGATTCTGAAGACTCGCATTCGAGGCGGAGTTCTGCCGCTGAGGCAAATGCATTAAAGCGCCAAACAGGTGACAGTCGTTAAGGGTTAAACTCCCACATTTCTGGAAATTACAAAGACCCACCTTCCCTAATCATTAACAGAGGTAACAACCATTATCGCCGCTGACAGTCGTTACGCAACCCCCACGAGCCGATGAGTAAACAGGCTCAGAGAGGGCTAAGGGCTCGAGGCTGCACCGCACGTAAGCGACAGAAACACGCTGAATCGAGCGAGATTTGGTGTTGAATGAGCCCCAACTGTCGCCCGGGTACTGTCCCTCTCATTCGCGCCCTCCAGACACCCCCAAACCACTGCTGCTCCCTGCTAGGCTGCGGGCCGCGAGGTGCAGGGCACTCTCAGGGCCGCCGAGGGGCAGCACGCCACACCGGGCATCCCCGAACTCGCCGCGGGACCCCCAGTCTTGCTCGCTGCACCTCCCGTGCCTTTCCCGGCCCACTCCTCACCATGGTCCCGAGCTGCTCCTGCGGAGGCTTGGAATGGATCTGAGCACGCTGCACCGGAAGCCGCCGGGTTAGGCCTGTCAGGCCCCTCAGCAGCAGCGGGGTCAGTACAGACATGACCGCAAGGAATGACTGCAGACAGTGGCCAACAGTAGCCCAAGGTCGGGAAGTCAAAATGGCGGCGGCGGCCGGAAGTTCCGGCTCTGGGGAGGCCGGGAAAGGGCGTCCCGGAAGCTTCCCGGTAATGACGCAGGGACACACCTCCCACCTGCCCCCGTCAGTTTTTGGCGCGCTCCTCGAAAGAGCCAATCGACGCCATCCTACCGCCAATGGGCGGGGCACGGAGGGGCGTTCCTTTCAGTTATGCCCCACCTCCCGTGCGGCCTATCTTCTTGAGTGACACCGAAAGCCACCCAATCATATAAGCCAGAAACGAGGCGGCATTCTTGACTCCTCCCTTCATTCATACTCTTTAAAAAAAAAAAATCTCTCTATTCAGAATCCTTCTCCGCCAGGCTTCCATTGTTTCTGGCCGGAACGCCTGACACTAACCTTGTAATTGAACTCGACTCATTACTATTGCCCTCTCCAATTTCAGCCTCCATGCAGTGGCAGCTGGCCTTTCATCCTCCCTTCCTTTCTTCTTTCCTTCCTGGCTCCCTCCCTTCTTCCCTTCTTTTTTAAACATAAATCTAACCAATCCGTGTAACCCACTTAAAAACCTTTCAGTGGCTCCCGACTACTTACTAGACAAAATCCTAATTCCTGGATATCAAACTCCAGCCTCATCTCTACTTCACACCTTTCTTCTTGCTTTCTGATCCTCCCCACTCCCAAGCCTTTTGCTTCTTTGTATCTTATGTTCTACTTAGAACACTTTTCAACTCTTACCTAGCCTTCCTTTTTCAGGACACCAACTCCGACCTCCAGACCTCCACTTGCTGACACAGTTTACTTTATTCCACAAATAGTCACTGGCCCCTACTGTTCCAGACAAGGTGGACAAGGACTCCTTTATCACAGAACTGACATTCCAGAGGGGAGAAACGGACAATAAACAAGCACATAATGAGAAGCTATCAAAAGTGCTATGATGTGACAGGAAGTGACAAGGTAGCACTGCATCAGGAAGCCTGTGCCACCTTTGTGTCCAGCAGCCCCTGTTTAGCACTACCCGCAGGGTCAGTCTCCATCCCTAGATTGGGGGCCACCTGAGGGCAGAGCATGTGTCTGGTTCACTACTGTCTCCAAAGAACCTGGCCCACATCACTCAGAAAACGTTTAGGAACTGCAGGAGACTGAACAGTATTCAAGCGAAAGTGGGGTGAGGGGCCAGCCACAGAGCCGGGCCTTAACTCCAACAATCTCATTCCATCTTCACAACGATGGCATGAGGGATTTGCTATTATTTCAAAGTCTTTTTTTTTTTTTTTTTTTTTTACAAATGAGGAAATAAGCCTAGAGAGCGGATCTGTTCAAGGTAATGCAGCTACCAGGCTGCCTAGCCAGGATTCCAGGGCAGGTCTATCTGCTCCAAAACCCACATTTTTAACCCTCACTCAAGCTACCACAGAGGGAGTTTCCAGAAGTTCCAGTCTGGACGTCATCGTGGCCAGGAGCATCAAAGACTGTGGCAGAGGATGGGGGTGGGGTAGGGTGAGATGGCAAGATGAGGTAGGGAAGCTGAAGGAACTCCATTTTATTTTATTTTTGTATTTTTTGCAAGGGACTCCATTTTAGAATGGCTCTGTCGGGGGCTCCTGGCTGGCTCGGTCAGTGGAGCAAGCGACTCTTGATTTCATGGTTGTGAGTTCAAGCCCCACGTTGGGTGTAGAGTTTACTCTCTCTCTCTCTCTCTCTCTCTCTCTCTCTCTCTCTATGCACACCACACACACATAGAATATATATAAATATATATAATATAGTATGAATTTATATATATTATACATATATAATATACGTATATTATATATAGATACATAAATGACTCTGTCTCGGCTGTTTTTCTGCTAGACCCCATTTCTGAATAAGCCAAAGAAGCAATGTTCCCACTTGAAGGGACAAGCAACTTAATCATCCTGAGTTTTGTCCTAGGTCCCAGACACCTGATAACACTTAGGAGCCAGATCCCAAACATGTTCCAGGACATTAGCTTCAAACAAACCTTGGGTGACACTGGCATCAATACTCTTATCTTCAATAATTTATGGAACAGCATCTATTGTTCATCTGACACTAGCCTTTCATCAGACCCTCCCCTGGATTCCCGAAGGAACACGCACCCTAGACCCCTTTCCAATATAAATCCCTAATCCCATCAACACCGAGACTCAGTCTCCTTTCCTTTCCAAGTTTCCCAGACACTCCGTCTGCTAGTCTCTACCTGTCACTTACACTATTCAGTAAACTGATCGCAGTTTTTCTGGCTTGTGTTTGATTTTTTTTTTTTAATGTTTATTTATTTTTGAGAGAAAGAGACAGAGTGTGGAGGGAGATACAGAATCTAAAGCAGGCTCTAGGCTCTGAGCTGTCAGCACAGAGCCCGACGCGGGATTCAAACCTGGGACCAGCGAGATCATGACCTAGGCCGAAGTCAGACACTTAAACCGCTGAGCCACCCAGGCACCCCTGGCTTATGTTTGATTTCTATCCTGTGTGAAGCCAAGGACCCTCTTGGCTGGTCATGTGGGACTACCCCCCTGTCCCCCCGCCCAGCTACCCGGCCCTTCTCCCTCACCCTGCCCTGGCCTTGGCAAACAGCCCAGGACAGAGGCTTCTAAACTTCCCCTCCCACTCCCATCCCAAGAGTCACAGCCTAGGGGCATTAGACACTAGTGGCTGTCTGCCACTGGGAGAAGGGGCAGGGACCTCCCTGCTACCCTACTGGCTTTGTCAGGCCTTTGTCCTATGAACAAAATAATAATGCCCAGATTAGAGCTCAGCCAGGCAAGAGGCCCAGAGAGATTTTAGGACCAGCGTTTCTGTGGTTCCCTGGGTTATTCCCTGGGGAACCACATGTTCATCTCCTTCACCACCGGCTGGAGGAAAAGGAGTAAAGTTGGCAGAGCAGGTCCACCTGTGTTCTGTTCCAGGGCTTTCCTCATAACCCTGGTGAGATGGCTTCTCTCAGAGAGGAAGGAGGAAAGAGGCAGGAGGAGCTTAAGTACTGCAACTGAGTCTACAAACCCCAGGGCAGCATTTGCACCTAGGTCGGTCTGCCTTTCGGATTAATGCCTCATTAATACCAACATCTCTGCTTTTGCCCCGGCCCCCCAGGGATCCTGCCCCCAAGCCAGGGACTGTCCTTCAACCGGAGCAGCAAACTCCTGTGGTGCATTTATCCAACAAAACACTGTATAGTAAACAAACTACAGCCACAGTATGGATGGCTCCCACAAACAATGTCGAGTAGAAGAGGCCAGGCATAGAGGAGTACAGACAAAGGGCAACAGCAGGCAGGGCCAAGCCCCCTGGGAGCAGAGGTCAGGTAGTGAGAATCCTGGGGACAGATTAGGAAGAGGTGTGCTGGGGCTCTTGGGGGAGGGGGGGGTGCTGGTTACAAAAATGCGTTTGCTCCGTGATC
Organism: Felis catus; assembly: GCF_018350175.1. Lineage (NCBI taxonomy): Eukaryota > Metazoa > Chordata > Mammalia > Carnivora > Felidae > Felis > Felis catus. Next base: position 107,124,427 of record NC_058377.1, on the reverse strand, counting down.
ATTCCATCATGAGTGGCTGTACATTCACAACTTATGTAAATTTCTGTAGGTCTGCTACACTTCAGTTAAAACAGTTCAAAATGGGTAAGAAAAAAGCAAGGAAGACACATGCATGATATGATCTTGGTTTTGTAAAACAAAGAAGTATCTAGAGAAATAGATATGTGTAGATAAAAGTCTGGAAAGACACACACATAGGCACTCAGATTGTTGGAAGTCTCTCTCTATGTGGGGGGTGAGGCCTAGAGGTCCCAGCCTGGGTCCCAGCTCTGATCCTACGGCCCGAGCTGTTCACCCCCTACTTCCCCTTCCCTCAATGGGGCAGAATAGATCCCAAGCCTCGGGGAGGGATAGGGGAGCTGGTCCCTACTACGGAGACCAGCTTCACAATCCAGGTCCCCAAGGGCCTGAGGGTCATATATGGGCTGGGAAGATACCAGGTGTCCCATCTCAGAGCTGGCCTCCCAGCCCCACTGGCCATACATGGGCTAGAGAAACCCTGGTTATCCCCCACCCCAGGCCTGGCACTCTATTAAAGGTGCCAGCCTAACGCTGCTCTGTCCAAATTTGCAGCTTGTGAGGCCTAGGGAAGGGGCTGAACCTTGGCACTGTAGTGCCAGGAGGTGTAAATCCCTCAGATTTACCCCCTCCCCCAACACACACACCTTCTGGAGGTTCACCACCTCCGCAAGCACCTAACACAGGGCTGGTAAGTACCTGAGCTAGAGGTCTCCATTCTCCCCACCTGGCCTAGACTCTCCTGCTGGGATGTTGACTGGGTGCTGGGCACTGAACCCAAGGGCTGGCAGAGGGGAAGGCTAGAGGGGGAAGGAGCCCACCCCAGGGTTCTCACTGAAGGCAGCTGTACTCTCTCTACAGGCCTGTATGTACTGTGTCCCTGGGGTGGGGGTAGCAGCAGAGGCCCTAGCAGTCTTGGGAAGGGTCCAGTGTCCAGAGGAGGAGGGTTCAAGAATCCAAAACTGACTCGCTGGGTTAAAGAATGGCTCTTTCCCTTGGGGCGCCTGGGCGGCTCAGTCGGTTGAGCATCCAACTTCGGCTCAGGTCATGATCTCACGGCCCGTGAGTTCGAGCCCCGCATCAGGCTTTGTGCTGACAGCTCGGAACCTGGAGCCTGCTTCGGATTCTGTGTCTCTCTCTCTCTCTGCCCCTAACCCACTCGCATTCTGTCTCTCTCTCAAAAATAAACAAACATGAAAAAAAAAATTAAAAAAAAAAAAAAAAAGAATGGCTCTTTCCCTACTTTTGCCTCCCTGGTTTTGCTTCCCCATCTGCAAAATGGGGGCTTTCACACAAAGTCCAGTAGGAGAAAGAGGCAGGAGGGGCCGGCCTCACCAGAAGAAAAAGGCTGATTAGGAAACCTGAGCTGGCCCTGGTCCAGGCAGAGCAGTCACCAGGGCGCGTGTGGGCAGAGTCCCAGAGGGGCATCTGTTCTTCCTGGGGCACAGCTGTCAGCAGGCGCCAGACGTTCAAGAGCCCCCCCACCCCCACCCCTGCACAGCTTGGCAGGGGTGGGAGGGTGGGGAGGTAGAGCGACAAGGGGGTGCTGCTCTCCCCAGTGGAATGCAGCTGTCCTGCCCAGCACCCCAGGGGTCTGGCAGCTGGTTGGAAAGTTTCAGCCACCTCCCAGGAGCCAAGCAGTGGTTAACCCCTTCCGGCCCGCGGCCCACAGCCAGTGGCCATGTGCGAAGATAAGATCACCTCACTCATGCGCTGTGTGCTACAGCCGCTCAGACTTGGTGAAGTCCAGGGACGCTGCTGTGGCAGGGTCCACCCACACCCCACAGCCGACAGCCCACCAAGACCCCCAACAGAACTGAGCACTCCGGTCTGCAAGCCCGGGTGCCACTGCTCCTGGGCCCATGATATAGATGGGTACACTGAGATGGGCCGAGGGGTGGGGCCGCCAGGCTGGACCACGCCCCAAGCACACGCAAGCCCTGCCCGTCCGCCTCCCCAGGGCATCATGGTTAGCGTGGACCAAAAGGAGCATCCCACGCTGCTCATGGAGGCCCCAGTCAACCCCAAGGCCGAGAGGGAAAAAAATGACCCAGGTCATGTATGTGACCATCCAAGCCTGTGCTGCTGCTCTATGACTCTGGCTGCACCAGTGCTCCCAGCCTCACCCCTATCCTGCTGTGACCCTGCATCCAGACCCCTCTGCCTTCTGGACCCTCAACTCTATACCCTGAGTTCCTCTCTCAGACACCAGACCCCTGACCTCTTCTCCATCCTGTAGCCCAGGACAAGTGAGTCCCCCGTTCTTTCTCATTGTTCTCGATGCCCCATCTTTCAGCCAGGCCTGCACTGGACAAGCCCATCCCTGGGCCCCCACAGCCCTCCAGCCACTTTTCTTATCCCTTCTCACTCCCTGTATCCAACATTCAGGACACAGGCTGCCCTGGGAGTGAAGGCCACCTCCTCACCGCCCTCCCCCCGCCCCTGCCCAGTCCACTCCCCAGGCATCATCCTGGACTCCGGGTGTGGCGGCAGTCACGATGTGCCCATCTATGAAGGCTATACTGTCCCTCACCATCCAGTGTGCAGACCTGGCCGGCTGGGACCTCGCTGGTTCACGAAGATCCTCACTGCATGAGTAGCACGGCTACTTTGTCACAACCGGTGGAAGGGGAGGAGGGGTGGATGAGGCCACCCCCCAGCCCTACTCCTTGCAACAACGTCCTCCTGTACGAGGGCCGGACCACACAGCGGTGCAGGGCCTGGGATGCCAGACCTTCTTCCATTACAGGGCCCCGGAGCTAACAGCCCGTCATGCAGCACAGCTGGAGCCAGTCCCCCAGGGCCACCACAGCCACCTCCAGTTTTGCTGACTCACCTTGGCTCATGGCTGTGTCCCTGCCCCAACCTTTTCTCCAAGATAAACAGCCCCACTCCTTCAGAAGCTCCAGCCTCTTCTCAGCCTGGTTGCTCCCCTTCAGGGCCTCGTCCCTCTAACCTTGGATTGGTCTACACTAAGCACGGTGCGGTGTGGTCTGACCCCCGGCCCCAGCAAACGTTGGCCCACGGCAAACGTTCACCTTACTATAATTAAGATCCCACGGAAGGGACTCCCAAACCCAGGGTACAGGTTCACGGTCACCTTGTCCACTGACGCACGCACAGCCTCCAGGAAATGTAAATCTGTGAGTGCACGTGTGTGCGGCGGGAGGGCTCGCAGAGGTCACTCTCCGTCCCTGGACAGGCGACAGGAGGCAGGGGGCCCGGGTCAGAGGGGGCTGAGCGGGCCGCAGGTTCAAGGAGACCGCCTCTCCTTGAACCCATCACCCTCTCCTCCTCATCCAGTCCAGTGGGAGATCGCACAGGACATCAAGGAAAAGCTGGGGCAGGTATGAGATGGCTATGGCCACCTCCTCCTCCCTGGAGAAGAGCTAAAACCTGCCAAGTCGTCACTGCAGGCGACAAGCGCTTCTGCTGTCCCAACACCCTCTTGCGGGCCTCCTTTGTAGGTAAACCTCTGTCCCCGCAGGGTGGCCGGTCCTCCATCTTGGCCTTCTCAACTCCAGTCCCCATTTTTCCCAACAGCTCCCCTGCGTGGGACAGAGGTAGCCCTCAGGAGAGACTGCCCCTACAACAGGTTGGCGACGGGCCAGGCCAGCTCTTGCTTCTCTAGGCCAAGCCCTGAGAGGGAAGACACGGCCTTGAGACCAACTCCTGCCCAGGCCTGACCACGTACCTGGGCCCTGCAGCCTGGATGCAGAAAAGCACTGCCCTGGTCCCCAGCACCATGAAGACCAAGGTTGTTGAACTGACCACCTTCAAAGCCGGCCAGCAGAAATCACCTGGTGACCACGCTGCTCGCACTGGCAAAACCTAGTCCTTTTCAAACGAGCTCAGGCTCCACCTGAAACGGGAGAGCTCTGCAGGCCTCTGCAATTCTGCTCACCTGCAGCACTTCAGCAAATGCCATTTGAGGGAAGAAGCTTCAGTTACAGCTGGAGGGAGGGTGGGGACAGCTGTATGACGCAGCCGCTGGGGGACCAAACAGGGGCCCAGGCCACTCAGGAAGGTGGGGGAGGAGGTGGGCGCAGACCCCAGTCAGCGGTGACCAAGAAAGAGCCCCACACCCTTCCAACTCTGGCCATTTGCCCTGTGGTGAGGGGACAGTCGTCCCAAGGAAGTCCTGCCTGAAATTAAAACAGCCTGCAAGGAACAAAGAGCTTAGGGGGCAGAATTTTGTCACAGGAGACATCCGTGGTACAATCAGCCCAGTGAAACGCTCTCCTTTTCCCAAGGATTGTGACGCCTTTCTTTGTGCCTCCCTGATACAACCAGGGCACAAACCATCCCCCAGGGGTGCCCCGCCCACAGGGCTGAGGCCACAACATAGTGACAGTCACCGAACACTATGACCTGCCTGCCCTGCCTTCCCCAGGTCACTGCCCTGCCAGCGCACAGGCGACTCCATGTGGCCTGGGGCCCCTCCTGGCCTCCTGCCACCTTCCAGCACATAGGATTCCCAGCCAGGAGCACAAGGCTGGCCCCTCCAGTGTCCACGGAAGTGCTTCTGAACACCAGCTCCCGGCCCACCTCCTACTTCTCTTCCCAGCTCACCCTGGGCCAGGGACTGAGTCCCACCTGGGAGAGAAACTGAGTAGCTCCATCTGTCACACGCCTGTCAACTCTCCTGTCCTGTCAGGCCTGCCATGAGTTACCCTTCCTTTGTGCCTTTGTCTTTTATCAGCGAAGGGAAGAGGGGTTTAGCATCTTTTTAAGAGACAAAGAATATTCTGAATAACCCGATAAAGTAAAAGAGAGAAAACACACGCTCGGGGTGCCTGAGCGGCTCAGTTCATGATTTCACTCTTATTTCGGCTCAGGTCACGATCTCACGGTTCCTGAGCTCGAACCTCGAGTAGGGCCCGGCGCTAACAGTGCAGAGCCTGCTTGGGATTCTCGCTCTCCCTCTCTCTGCCCCTCCCCCGCACATTCGCGCACGTGCTCTCTCGCATGCTCTAAAACGAAATAAACGTTAAAAAAAAATAAAAAATAAGAAAAGACAATCTACTCAACTCCCGCTCACGGCACCAGGGCACTAGAATTTACATTTAGCCAAAGATGTCAGATGTCAGATGTCGCAACGCGCCTGGCTCGGGACTCGGTCCCAGATACAAAGCAGGCATCCCTTGAAAGACCTCTTACCTCTAATCCGGGGCCAGTGGGAAGTGGCACGAACAGGCGGATTTGGTCTCAGTTCCCACCCCTGGCTATTGCCCCAGACACCGAGGTTTTCTCAGGCCGAGGTCTCCTTCACAGGAAGGGGTGTGCAGCCTCACGCTGCATGCCTGCCTTAGGCCAACAGTGGGACACTGTGAAGGTCAGGGGTGTCCCCCGAGACCACGCTGCCCATGGCACCCCAGCATTAGGACACCATCCCAGCAGCTGAACAAAGTGTCTTTTATTTGTGACATACAAATACAACCAATGCAAAAAGAGATCACTTTTCCCTTTGATTCCAGTGATAACAAGTTGCTAAAGAAAAAAATATATATCAAGAAGGAGTTTATCTTCAGTTTCCTCTAAAAAACAAAACCAGAAAGGGTTAAAAAGAACCATAGGCATGTCATATACACATTTTTGACATCAACAAAAAGAATCTGAAATAGGGTGGATACAACTAAAAAAAAAAAAAGTCTTAAAAAATATTTTAACATGCCCCAAACAAACACACAAAAAAGCCGGGAACAAAAGGCCTGCCCTGTTTCTCAAAACCAAGACCCGGGGAAGTGAGAACTGAATGGGCTCAACACCGACAACAGAGAGTGGCCTACTGGCCTCAAGCAGTGCCTCTCCCGCCCCAGCCCTGACCCCCGCCCCCCCCCCCACAGCAGCCCTGCAGGATGTGACCGGCAGAGGCAGGAGGACCAGGGTGCGGCACCAGGCACCCCATCTGCCAGTGGGCTCAGTGACAGGTGTCCGATGAATGGAAAGAGACGACATACACTGAACTCACCTCATGAAGGATTTACAGTGGGGTTCCTTTTGATCCCCTTGAATGGGAGGTATCAGAAATCCATGATCTAAGACAATAAATATCTATCCGTTCTGTGTCGAGAGATAAGGATCAGAGGAAAAAAATTCCTAAACATGCTTCTGTCATTCCATGATTCTTGGAGGGAGCCCACCAATGCCCTCCCAGCAATTCAATTCAAATTTCTCCCCCCCACCCCCGCCCATGTAAAATCCACCCCCCGTCCCCAAGCCAGAAGGCGGGGGCAGAGGGGGGCTTGTTCCAGTGTAAAGCTGCAAGGCCCTCTCCAACGGAGTGCCACGTCGGCTGCTGGCGGGGTCAAGAGCAACACGGAGCACTCAGGAGGGCCGGGTGGGTGAAGGAGGCCGTGCGACAGGCCCCTGCACAAGCAGGAAAGTAGGGGAGAGGCAAGAACAGCTCCAGGGAGACCCGCCAGCATAGACCACCTGAGTCAGGGCAGAGGGTGGGGTAGGGGCAGACGCTGAGGTCAGAACAGACCTCCGAAGAGCAACTTCACAAAGGCTAGAACCTTTAAGACACTCCCTAAAGCAGAGCTCAAGGATGTCCAAGGGGAGGCGGCAGGGGCTTTTTCCTGGATAAGAATTTGGTCATTACCTTCCCTGGGAGGGGAACAAGGCCCGGAGATCAGGGCAAGTAGAAGCTCTGACCCACAGCCTTTCTATCCCGCGGGAGAGGAGGAAGGCCTTCTCCCCCTGCTCCAGCCCGCTGCCGAAGGCGGACACTGGACAGAGAGAGGAGCAGCGGTTTGGGCCACCGAGAGGCATTCCTGCTGCAGCCGAAGCCGCGAGCCAGGGCAGTGGCGCCAGGGCCTCACTGAGGCAGCAAGGGGCAAGGCTGGGGAGCGCAGGCAGCGGGGCCTGCTGCTGGCTGGGGGCTCTCTGAAGCGGGAGGGGGGCCCCACCTTCAGAGAGCAATCAGCACCAAGATCTGAGAGGAGACAGTACTGAATACTCCAGGAACGAGGGATCCTTCTGGGGGAAGGGGAGGGGCTCCCTGACGTTATTCTCCCCTGTGAGGGTAAGAACAGGGCGAGGGGGTGAGCTGAGGGAGAACAAGTGGTGAAGGGCGATGGAGAGGCACCGGCAGGACCTCCGGCTTGTTTCTGTGAACGAAGAGCTCGAGTCACTAAGTCCAAAAGCCCAGAGACGCAACTGTCTTCTGGCCCCCCCACCCCGCCCCCATCCACACCTTGTTCCTGGTCCTCAGAGAGAGGGATGGGGCCTTCCTTCCGACGGGCCGGTCGCCTGGAATGCCTCCCCGGCCGCCGTGAGCCCATAAAAGCACAGCTAGAAAGAGCCCCTTGCTTCCCAGCGTCGTGGCACAAAGGCCTTCCCACGGTCTCCACCAGAGCATTCATCTATGAAATGTGAGTCTCTCTGAAGCCTATCTCTACGTCCCGATCTCCTACGGAATCCATTCTTCATTGAGGACCAGCCAGACCCTGACCCGGGGCTCCAGGACTTTTATAAAGGTGGGTATAAACACCTCATCTGTCCAAGTGTGTGTGTGGCAGGGGGGAGGGAGGGGGCTTGTCAGGAATCCATCTGCAGAGAAGGTGGGGAACCTCATGCTCAAGGGCACAAGGGCCAAGCGAGAAGGCAGCCACCGTGAGAAGATACGCTTCGTGCCCGGCCTCCGCCAGCTCCTCCCTCAGCACCCTCTCCTCTCTGCTCCTTCTGGGCACTCTGCTCTTCCAGGAGAGAGGAGGAGGGGCAGCCTGGACCACTCCTCCCCAGGGTTCTGTGCTCTCAGGCTGCAGCCTGGCACACGCAGGGCTGAGGAGGCCACAGCTCTGAGGGCACTTGGCCGGCAGCGTGAGCCCGGGGAGAAGACAGGCCTTGGAGAGAGCATTCTGGCTTGGGAGCTCAGTGGCAGCAGCCACCACAGTGCCCGCCCGCGTGGGAGTGCTGGCTGTCCCCAAACTTGGTCCTCCGGCTCAGGATCTCATAGGAGCAGTCCTCTCCACAGCACCCAGACATGCTGGGGGAAGAGTCATCGATTTCAAATCTGCAAGGCAGGGAAGAAGAAAGGTTGGACCGCAGGCAGCTGACTGCCTTCCTCCCCGGCCTGAGAACTTTTCCACCAGCCGCACTTGTGACACCCCTAGGAGTGAGGGCGCAGCCAGAGGGCATCGCCACACGTCTCACTGATCCCCAGGCCGCTCCCACGGACCGCTGGACCGGGAGCTCAGGCTTCAGGATGGATGCGCGCGAGGCGGAGGGCCAGGACCCTGGGGCAGGCGCCTCCTGCTGCCCAGAGAGTCCCAGACCGGGGCCCAGCTCCTTACTGCAGTGCTTCTCGGAAGAACTGGTAGGCGCCATGATTGTGTTTAAATACAGTTAACATAACTTTCTTCATCTGTGTGCTGAGGAGAAAGCAGAGAGAACACCTTCCAGAAAGAGAAACAGACGTGAAATCACGCCTCCTCTCTCACGCCTCTGCCTGCTGTCTCCCATTTGCCCGTGAGGAGCGCTGCTCTGCGCCCTGACTCGACCTCCGCGCTGGGCACCCACAGAGCTCAGCGCTCCCTCTGTTTCGGGGCTGACGAGACCGCACGGCCGCCAGGCCCCCACCTGACCGGCTCCTTCTCCGCTTCCTCTCTGCACCCCCACGACTGGGGCACAACAGGCTCTCCGAGGCAACGCTGCATCGAAACGCATGTACAAAATCTGGCGTCCCAGCAGGGCAGGGACTCTTACTGAGAGGGTTCTATCTACACGCCTTTCTTCCAAAACGTTCCCGTGGGCCCTGTCCTCCACGGAGGCTCAAAGAACTGCGGATGGCTCAGAGGCAGATCCTTGCAACGGAGCGACGCGCAGGGTGGCCCTTACCTATTGGCCATGAGCTGCAGGATCTGTATGAGGAACTTCCCCAGGCCTTTCCGCCGCACCTTGCTTTCCAACTGCACTTCATAGCTGGACGAAGAAAGCAGCGACGTGAGCACGGGGAGGCAGGGCCCGTCGGAGGAGCCTGGGGCCCTGGCAGCCTGCAGACCCTGACGGGGACAGTGGACTCTGCCACCCGGCTGGACGCCTGGAGCAGTGTCAGCATCTCCTCCCCACGCCCACCCCAAGCTGGGGCTCCTACCAGTACAGGACTTCATCTCCGCATTCCACGTCAAACCGGAAGTGAGAAAAGGCAACAGGGACGGAACTGCTTTCCCAAGCAATGAGGTACCAGGCTCGGTCGTCTGTCATTTCCTCCCGTTTCTCTCGGTCCTTCCAGCCCCACTCGCTTTGCTCGTACCTGGGAAACGTGGGGGCAGTCAGGGCGGGAAACCCCAGAAGGGGAGGAGCAAGACCCGTCGGGGTGTGCTTACATGGTCTGCATGTTGGTTTTGGTCAGGTCGAAGGCCCAGGCCACGGTGGCTGGTTCCAGTCCGGACACTCGCTTACACTCAATGGAGACGTTTAACCTGCAAAGTGGAAACGGAGGCGTGTGGAGCCGGCTACAGGCCCGAGCGCTACCTGCCGCCCTGAGAGCCTGCCAGTGAAGCGGGCCTGGTCTGCTCATCTACAGAGAAAAGCCAAGCCTGTGCCCTGCCTTCCGGACTGTGACTACAGAAGATGCCTGTGAAGGATGAAGCCTCGCGGGCCGAGATTAACAACTGTCATCGCCGGCCCACCACCCTGACCACAGTCCCATTTCCTGCCCCCACGTGAGGCCCTTATCAGACTCAGCACCTTGTAAACTTCTGCCCCTCTCTGCTACCTCTTTGCTTTCTCAAGCAAAGCTTGAAATCCAGCTCCTGTATTTTGTTATAAACACTAGAGTCTTGACTCCTTTAGTTCCTGCCCTTAGGCATTTAATCTCTGGGCTCCCTTGGGGCCTTGAAAGTGGCTGGGTCACCTCAGACCCTTTGAGAAGTCCATGGCCCATAACCCCCGTGAGGAGTACTGCCTGCCATTTCCTTTGAGGACACAGCAGATGCTCTTGGTTGATCAAATAGGGTGGAATGGGGTCCAACTCCATGCTGTTTTCTTAAACTAACAAATATGCTGTAGATGTTAAGGTGTCTTAATCTACGTGCTTCTAAATAAAACTTTAATAAATTACACTTAAACTCTTTGGCCAAAGTATGAAATCCCAGTCTCTAGGTAGTGCCGGATTATGACAAGACTGAAGTCAGTGATGCTGAGTCCTTGCAGAGTTCCCATATCAGTATCTTCCAGCGGCCTTTGACACGACCCCTCAGAGGATGTCCCCGTTGGAATCGACTGTCACCTCTGCTGCCTGGCACGCCATATGACCTGCACATGTGCTCAGCCTTATAAATTCAGAGCTTTTTGGCCCTGAAGAGTCTTCCTTTCCTTGAGTACTGACCGTGTAGTAGTCAGAAATGCCCAAACACAGCACTGCATCTGTTTTAGCTGTAGAGTTTCCTAAGGCCAGTCTGCAGATATGAATCCTCCATTAATCTGAATTCTTGAAGTACATTCAAGCAAGATCACAGCCACACAGATCACACAAAATTCTAGGCACCAAAGGAGCCCAGAGTCAGCTGGCAGTGCCTGCTTCAGAGCTGTTCCATATTTCTGAAAGTCAGCAGGAATGCTGAATATGGAACACTAGAAGATATCACAGTAAGGTATCCCTAAACTATGTCAAAGGACTTCCTGGACATTGAATGACAAGGCTACTGGAGGAACTGTAGCGCATCTGATCACAGACAGGAAGAACAAATGAATGTGACGCTATCAAATTCAGACATAACTATGAAAAGCAGATACAGCGTCACCTACCAAGGCGTTTGCTTCATAATTTTCATACGTGCATTTGTCTTTCTTGTTGACTAAAATACTCATACCAGCTGCTACTTACAGAACTGGATATAATTCTCTCGCCTCCTTAAAACAACCTTGCAAGGGGTGCCTGGGTGGTTTGGTCGGTTAAGCATCTGACTCTTGATTTCGGCTCAGGTCATGATCTCACGGTTCATCACTTCGAGCCCCCAGTCCGGCTCTGCGCTGACGGCGTGGAGCCTGTTTAGGATTCTCCGTCTCCCTCCCTCTCTGTCCCTCCCCTGCTCATGCGCTCATGCTCTCATTCTCTCTCTCAAAACAAATAATAAATAAACTAAAACAAAAAACAAAAAAAAGAAAAACCTTGCAAGTTTGGCATTATCACTCCATTTAACAGATCAAAAAAAAAAAAATGAGGCTTAAGTTGTGTGGCTTGTCTGAATATAGTTCTTAAGAGTTACAGTTTTGATTCAAACCCATAGCCATGATTCTCTAAAATCATAACCCCTGTTTTTCCCTAAGCCAACAGCATCTCTGGTAAGACAGATTATGCTTCCTGTTTTATAAACCAAAAGGACAGAAAGGGGAAGGGGGCTTTAATCCAGATCCCACAGCAATAAATTGGATTAGCAACGATAACAGTAGTAATAACAGTTAACACTGATCTAGCTTTTGGTAAGCTCTAGGCACTGGCACTTTACATCTAATACTGGTGACAAATCCATGAGGAAGGTACTATTATTAGACCCATTTCTGATTAGAAAATGGCATAGAGAGGTTAAGTCACTTGTTCAGGGTCACAGAGCCAGTAAGTGGCTTTAAAAAAAAATTTTTTTTTTCCCGCGTTGGGCTCTGTGTGGACAGGTCAGAGCCTGGAGCCTGCTTCGGATTCCGTGTCTCCTCTCTCTCAGCCCTTCCACTCCTTGCTCTCTCTCAAATAAAAATAAACATATATATACATATGTATGTATGTATATATATATATATATATGCAATTAAAAAATTAAAAAAGTTTTTAAATTTTTATTTATTTTTGACAGAGAGAGAGAGAGACAGACCAAGTGTGAGCAGGAAAGGGGCAGAGAGAGAGAGAGACACAGAATGTGAAGCAGGCTCCAGGCTCTGAGCTGTCAGCACAGAGCCCGACACAGGGCTCAAATTCATGAACTGTGAGATCATGACCTGAGCTGAAGTTGAACGCTTAACCCACTGAACCACCCAGGTGCGCCCTGAAAAATTTTTTTAACTTTTTGAGAGCATGCACCAGCGAGGGAGGGGCAGACAGACAGGGACAAAGAGAATGCCAAAGAAGCTCCCCGCTGTCAGTGCAGAGCCCAATGAGGGGCTCAATATCATGAACCGTGAGATTGTGACCTGAGCCAAAATCAAGCGTCACGCTTAACCAACTGAGCCACCCAGGTGCCCCTAGTAAGTGGCTTTTAACAATTACACCATACACTCCAGGAAAGAGCTTTAGATTGGGAATGAAAAGCCCCCTCAGCTGCCAGAGAGAAACTCTGTAGCTCAGAAATCTTATCCAGCTTCTCTGAGCCTCGGTTTCCCCTGCATAAAAGGAGGAAGTCAGCCTGGAGTTTTCAAGTTTGTTTCGGCTCTATGATTCTTCACCCAGAGACAATTTCAAATCCTAAAGGAACCTCAGTCTAAGATTATGCAATCTTTGTTCATTAGGGACTCCTCTGTCACCCTGACCGGGGGATTCTATCCCCACAAGACATGAGCCATAGCTTCTTCTTTTTCATAACAAATGAGAAAATTCGGGTCTGAGGAAACATACTCTGGGAAGGTGAATCCCTTCAGACCCTCAAGGAGACAACAGCTGGAGAGTGAAACACTTACCCATTTCGATCATATTTCTTGAACACTGGGAAAGCCTCTAAAGGGTCTCCAAGCTGTGGAGGGAGAGAAAAGAGGTGTAGCACAAACGCAGGCTCTGCCCCGAGGTGTGACGGTGTGCAGCCCCACACTGGGAGGCTTAGCTCCGGCCCAGGAGCAGCCCTCATACAGGCCCTTCACCTGCCTCAGCTCTGGAATCACAGGTAGGGAGGGTTCTAGTAAGAAGGCCCGAGACTGAAGTCAGCCTCACGTCACAAGCTGAGACTCTACTCGCCTAACACTAATACTGGCCTCTAGGTCACCTGAGCCAAAAGAGAGAGGCCCCCTGATCCACCTACATACTTCGAAGAAGCCCCCAACCAGCCTCACCCGGTCAAAACCCAAACTGGAACAACCATGCCCCTGCACCACCTCCTTATATATGTGGACTGTTTAGTGGGTGGGCTAAAATGAGGGCAAAAATGGGATACGAAATGGGGGCAGGAAGGACGACCGCAATGTCTTCGGTTGCTTGAAAGCCAAGCCTGCTCCTGGGACCCCTGGGGTGAGGGTCAGGGTTAGCTCCACAGCTACTCCTTCCTGGCCCCCGGCCCCTGGTGCCGACACAGCCTTTGGCACCTCACGGTCGGTCAACTAACGTTTGAAGGAACGAATGAGAAAACCGTATCACATTTTACCAGGGGGGTTTCCTCACCAAAAGGCAAAATCCTAACAAAAACGTCTCCGGACCCTTCTTCCACTGGTACGGAAGGAGACCCACAGAGAGAAGCAGCCACTCCCTCTGAGTCCACATTTGCCCGCCCGCCCTCGCCAATCTCGGGCCCTGCGGGCTGCGGCTTGGCTCATCTGGCTCCTTTGCCTCCGCAGCAAGGAGGCCGCGGAGGTGCGGGCTGGAGAGTAACAAAATCCTGCCACAGGGTGGCGCCAAAAGAAGCCAAATTAAAAAGCAAGTGGCAGTTCTAGGAGGAAGGGACTTGGGAAGGAGGGGAGTCACCCTGTTGGCGGCGTCCACTTTGGCACAGACGGCATCCATAGCTGCTCGTTCCTCCAACCGCTTCTGCTTCTTCTCCTTTGCTTTGCTTGACTTCCTCTGCAACAGGGAAAAGCAAAGCTGGCTGGAAGGGCCGTGGCCAACCAAAGCTTCACTCTGCCTCTGAGCAACCGAGGCCCGGCCTCGGCGGCAGGAGTTTCCAGTCCCGCCTGCTGCCCACTTGGCGGGGTGGGAAAGACCCAAGCGTTTTCTAGTCACGACAGCTCGGGAGCATCACTAGACTTCTCGGCTTCCCTGTCAGAAAGACGGCTGACCCTCGGGACTGACGGGTGGCTGTGAGGACCCGGTGAGAGCACAGGACAATGGCTGCGGCGGAGCCTGGGCCCCAGCAGGTGCCTAATAAATATGCACTCATCCTTTCCCTCCTAAGGAGGCAACCACTAATTTTAGACAGGCTAAACACTAATTTAGACACTAATTTTCAGGGCAGGCTTCAGGGAGGCATCTGAGGTAGCCGCTGAAAGCTGTTCCTAAGGAGAAGTTTATTCAAAGCCTTTTCAGTGTCTTCCAGCTCCAGAAGGCAAAGATTCGGTCTGGGGGAGCCCCTTTGGGACCAGGTCCCCTTTCTTAACCTGGGGCCAGGGCGCTCTGTTCCCCAGAAGCGCCGCGCACACTGCGCACCCAGTGTCGACAAGGGCAGAGCGAAGGGCTCACTTGAGGACAGAGGCCAGGCTGACACACGGTCAGCAAGGCCACGCCGCAGGGCACCCAGGCAACAGGGGAGGAGCAGAGAGAGAGCGTCCTTGCACAGAGGCGCGAGTGGCAAACCACTCGTAACTGCGTGCAGAGCAAATCCTATTTTAAGGCTCACGCGGGGCTCTCTCAGGCCTCAACAGACTCTCTCACCCTCTTGTAAAAAGCTAATGACACAGGAAAAAGAGCCCATCTGGAGTCTGACAGGCTTCATCCAAGGCCTCTTCGGAGTGGTATTCGGAAAAGACGCAGCCCTCCTCTGCCTTTCCTTTCCTCATGCGACCAATGAGGCTCAGAAGGCGTCCTTGGAGGTGTAAGCCGGTGAGGATGAGTCTGGCCTGTTCTCAGTGAACGAGGGCCCTCGCTCTCACTCCCCGGGAAGCCCAGAGCAGCGCAGGCATCCCGAGCTGCCCACCCGCCCGGCCCAACTCCTGAAGGCACCAGAAGGCACCCAAAGGCACGGGCAGGACGGCTCTGCTTTTGCACCACGCACTGCCTCTTCGGACCCCACCTCTCAGTGCCCCGAGCTCCCCAGAGAGAGGTTTTACTACCTCCAGCTGCACCTTAGCCCTGACACCGACTGGCCCCAGCAAAGGGTGAGTTGAAAAAACAGCTGCTGGACAAGTTTCAGGATAAATTCTACCCTCGGCTCTCTAAGGAATGACACTGCTTAACTCTCTCTCTCTCTCTTTTTTTTTTTTTTAGCATTTATTTATTTTTGAGAGACAGAGACAGAGCACAAGCCGGGGAGGGGCAGAAAGAGAGGGAGACACAGAATCCAAAGCAGGCTCCAGGCTCTGACCTGTCAGCACAGAGCCTGACGCGGGGCTCAAACCCACGAACTGCGAGATCATGACCTGAGCCGAAGTCAGAGGCTAAACGGACTGAGCCATCAGGCTCCCCAACACTGCTTAACTCTTATTTCGAGGGACCAGAAGGCAAGAGCTCGGATACAAGGAACTCACAGGAACTGCTCTTCTAGGTGTAAACTCGCCCAACGTCAGCTATTTACTATCCCCACACTGAGTACTGGGCTGGAAGCAAGGCTAGACCCCATTTCCCACCTCCCTAAAGGAAGGAACAAACAGGGGCGCCTGGGTGGCTCAGTCAGCTAAATGTCTGACTCTTGACTTCGGCTCAGGTCATGATCTCTCAGCTTTGTGGGTTTGAGCCTCACATCACTCGGCGCTGACAGCTCAGAGCGTGCTTGGGATTCTCTCTCGGTCCCTCTCTCTCTGCCCCTCCCCGACTTGCGCTGTCTCTCTCTCTCTCAAAACAAACTTTTTTTTTAAGTTAAAAATAAAAAAATAAAGGAACAAACAGAAGCAAGCAGACTGTCCTCATAATGCTAGGACTGACTGGGGACAGGACCAGCCCCTCTCTACTACACGCAGGTTTTAGAGCATCCACCTTCTCCTCTGGGAATTTGAATTTCAAAACAACATTGAGGGATACACTCAGCTCGCAAAGTACTTTCACAAATAACTGCTTCGCTCCTCAGGGCAAAAGCCATCCTGTCCATTCACACATGAGGAAACTGAGATTCAAAGGGATGGTGTGACTCATGTAGGGCTCCCCCAAGAGCAAATCGCAGAGGATTCAACCCCAGGGTTTGAGCCCCAGATCCAGGGTTTGTTCCACCAGCCAGGCTGCCTCCCAACGGGAAGGCCAACATCAATGTCAAAAGACCGTCTCAGTCCTGCCAAGACACAGGCGAGACCTCAGGTGCCCTTAAGGTAGACACTCAGCAATTCATTTCTCACCCTTCTGGCTTGGAAATGGCTGCCCCGCTGCCACCGTGCCCACACGGTGCTGCCCCAGGCCCTACCTCTACACTGAGGTAGGGGTGAGGAACAGGCAAACCCGAGACAGCAGGTCTCCGAGAAAAGAACATGCGCTTTGGCATCGGCCAGGCCAGGCCAGTGCTCCTCCCGCCGCCCTTGCATGCCCTATGAAAGCAAGCCCATCCCCAGAAAAGTGGGGACACGAATGCTGGCCTCACAGAAGAGCTGGAAGGACAGGTCAGAAGTCAGCACGCCGTTACAGCTGAGACGAGCTCCCCTCCTCCACTCTGCATGCTAGTTCTCCCTTAACACAATACAGAGCCGAGAGATCAAAGGTGCAGGTGACTCCTGGGACCCAGAAAGCACTGAAACGTGGGTTCCCGCCACAGCATCTCATTTCTAAGCACATGAAGTAAGTAATTCCTAAGCACAAGCAGCAGGAGGGCCAACCCCAGGCCTCCGGGAGATTTATGGGCTCATTCATGCAAGGGAACAGGCAAGCCAGGCAACCCTCAGAGTGAGGCTTGGGGCTGCCGTGGCCCGAGACGGCAGAGAATGAAAGAGACCCTTAAGTGCTTCAGTCCCTGCACACGGGGTATGCGGCAGGCTGCTGCAGCCGGGACAGGCAGGGGCTCTCCCTCAAACCTAGCACACACTAGGAAAAGTGGTCTCCTACTGTTCCAATTAGCTTTGCCCTGCCTTGTGGAGGTAAGGCTATCCTGCAGGGACACCGGAAAATTCTCCTAATTAAAATGGGAAATCGGCACAGTGAACAGTAAAGCTCATTGTGGTTAAGTGTCTTTCCCAGGGGAGCTTTATATAATAAAAAGAGTGTGGGATTTTGAGCCAAGAGACTTGGATTTGATACTCAGCTCTTCCTCTGAGTAGCTGTGTGACTTTGGGCCAGTTACTTAGTTTCTCTGAATCTCGATTTCCTCATCAGTAAAATGGGGCTAACAATGCCTACAGCTCACAGGACTGCTGCTAGGACAAAATGATACAATGTACCAGATGCCAAAGATCAGGACTTCTGTTTACAAGGATCCGCTAGTGCCACACTCTGCTGACGCTTTAAGATGATTTAGCGGGGCGGGTGGGTGGCTGAGTCCGTTAAGCATCCGACTTCAGCTCAGGTCGTGATCTCACTCATCGCTTGTGGGTTTGAGCCCCACATTGAGCTCTCTGCTGTCGGCACAAAGCCTGCTTGAGATCCTCTGTCTTCCTCTCTGCCCTCCTCTGCTCGCACGCTCCCCCCCCCCCCCCTCAAAAATAAACAGAACAGGGACGCCTGTGTGGCTCAGTCGGTTAAGCGTCGGACTTCAGCTCAGGTCATGATCTCGCGGTTTGGGAGTTCGAGCCCCGTGTCGGGCTCTGTGCTGACAGCTCAGAGCCTGGGACCTGCTTCAGATTCTGTGTCTCCTCCTCTCTCTGTCCCTCCCATGCTCATGCTCTGTCTCTCAATAATAAATAAACGTTAAAAAAATTTTTTTAATAAATAAGTAAACAGAACATTAGAAAAAAATAAAGATGATTTATTTTGGTCTTTATAATAACTCACCAAGTTATGTGTGCCCATTTCTGTGATGAGAAAACTGAGGCACAGAGGGGTGAGATCATTTTCAGGGTCACAGAGACAGTGAAAAGACTTCTCAAAGAGGTCTCCCTACCACCCCCTCCCCCCACTCACACCAGACTGTGCACTCCATGAGGTAGAGGCAGAGGTAGAGGTCACATTGGTAAAATTAGTCAATGTATACCCAGTGCTCAGCAAACAGTAGGTACTAAGTCCATACCTGCTGAATGAATCATCCAAGATTCAAATCCAGGTCTGAACCCTAAAGTGGGAGCTTCTTCCACAACATCAACTACACTACATTTATACAGCACTTGTTATCAAGTGTTACATATTACATAAGTGTTTTCACACGAAGCTGTGAAACTCCTCCCCTTGCTATATATATATATATATATATATATATATATATATATTTTTTTTTTTTTTTTTTTTTTTTTTTGAGAGAGGGAGAGCGTGTGAGTGAATGAAGGGCAGAGAGAAAGAGAGAGATGATCCCACGAGGGGCAGAGAGAGAATTCCGAAGGGGGGCTCGAACTCACGAACCTTGAGACCATGACCTGAGCCAAAGTTAGATGCTTAACTGACTGAGCACCCCCCCCAAGAGCCCCCCTCCCCTGCTATTCCTATCAAAGCAGTGTCTCCACAGGCAGTTCTAGGACTGCCAGGAGTCACACAGAGAAATTAAAAAACAAAAAGCACACAGATGGGGGCAGGAGGCACATCTCAGAAAAGAGATTTAGCACCTCTTAGCTTCTCGGTGCCAATACCTTCACCCCTCAAAGTATCCAGTGTCTGGAAAAAACCCTGTTTTTTTGGCAAAGGGAGCCAGAGCTCTAAATTCTAATTCCTAAAAGACCACACATTTGTGGCATCAAGGGTGGAAAGACCTTTGAAGCAGAGAAGGGCGCTCGGTCTGACGCCACTCTTAGCCTGAGGTCAGGCTGTCAAACGCAGCAGGACCCTCCAACAGAGGGTGATCGCTACAAACACCGGCCTTCCTGACACTGACGTGGGGAGTCCACAGTCCCCACCCATGAGGAATGAGCATAATGAGAGCGAGGGCTCCAGCTCTGTTTCAGGGAGGAAGATTCAAGTTTCTCTTCTGCAGTGAGCTTTAGGCCAGAAGAGACTAGGTCGGGGCTGTTCTGAGAAGCACACCTGTGAAGTAAGAGTAATGATGTGGGGAGGCCCTCCAGGAAGCAAGGGTCGCAGTATCTCTGAGTCCTGCTTTCAACGCAACCAATAAGGAAGCGTTGGCCAGAATGGCACGTTATGCCTTTCGTCTTCTGCGCAGTCTGTCGCGGCTGATGCTGGGTAGACACGTACAGAGTGGATACCAGGGGCCCAGATTTTACCTCATTTCTTTCTTTTTCTTTTAATTTATTTTTGAGAGAGAGAAAGCATGAGTGGGGGCGGAGGGGTGGGGGCAGAGAGAGAGGGAAAGAGAATCCTAAGCAAGCTCTACAATGTCAGTGCGGGGCCCCACGCGGGGCTCGAACCCACAAACCGTGAGATCACGACGTGAGCCGAAGTCGGGCACTTAACTGACTGAGCCACCCAGACGCCCCGATTTTACCTCATTTCAGCAAGAGCTGGGGTCTGGCACCTCTCAGCAAAATCTAGGTTAAATATGCCTAAGGTTTCTAGGCTTGATTTTCTATATGGGAAGGACGCAGTACCCAAAATTCCTTGCTGAAACAAGATGAATGTGTTTTTTTGACATGGATTACATAAAGTGCTTCGACAGGGGTTAGACAACTATTTTTGTCTAACAAGTTGGTATGTTCGGTCAATAACTACTTAAACGAGAAAAATCTAGGTTAACAACAGGAGGGACAAACCCAATGGATTAAAAATAGCACAGATCTATTTTAGACAACTAAAGTAAAAGGTGAGAATACAAGCAAAAATAACAGCCACGAATCGAGAGGCACCCATGTGGCTATGGACATCCACTATCTCATTTAATCCTCTCATGGTGGGGGGGATGGTATCACCATCCTCATTACATAGATGAGAAAATTGCAATTCAGGGAGGCCATGTCACTGGCACAGTATCGTGCTGCCGGCCAGTGATGAGAGAACTGAGGGATATCTGGCTCAAAGGCCGGGCTTGCTACAGGTGGGGAAAACCTAGTACACAGGGTACCAGGCAGGGCCAGCTACAGGGGGATGACTGATGCTACTCTAAGTGGAACTCAGGAAGGTGAACTCACAGAAATATCTGAGTAACTTCTGCCCAACCCTCTCTGCCAGGGAAGGGCGCACCTCCAGGCTGGCTCAGGGAGAACAGGTGGTCACTATCCATCTGCGGCTGGAGCCATCAGTGGCCCCGCCATCGGTCCCCTGCTCACCCGCACAGCCGGCCCGTGCAAAGCCACCTGTAGTACTTAGCCTACTAACGAGCCAAGAAATAATTAGAACCACTCCGTTGCCTCCAGGAGGCCTCGAGAACAGGCCTCTGTTGGAAGGGAAGGGGACGTTTTAGGAGCAGGACGAAGCCGGTGGAGAGGTTTGGAAAGAGTGGAGGGGCACCGGCTTCCCCGAGAATCCGGGTAGCAGGAAGCGCAGCCAGTGGCGGAGGGCTGGGGAGGCCCGAGTCTGGGTCTGGCCCCTGCTCCCCGCGCGTGTGACCTTGGCTGGGTGCCTCTTCTCCGGGCCTCAGTTCCCTCCACACCAGGGTCGGCCTGGGATGTGGGGAGCCGCGAAGCCGGTGACAGCCAGGTGATGGGCGACGCCTGGGAGCTGGGGGTACCCCAGGGACCGCGCAGAGGTCGGGGAGAGGCCAGGAAGATAACAGGTCAGCGGGGAAGGCGGGGCGGGCGCGACGCGAGGGGCGGGGGGCGGGGAGCGGGGAGGGGGGGACACCCAAGGGGGTGGAGCCCGGAGAAGGGGGCTCCCCAAGGGATCCCCGGGCTGCGCCGAGTTGGGGGACACTTAGAATGGGGGAGCCGGGTCATGTGGGGGTTGGGGGGGTCACGTGAGGCCGGAGGGTGTCGGGGTCACGTGAGGGGGGGTTCAAGGAACAATGGGGGCGCAGGGGGCGAGGGGAGCGGGGAGCGCTCCCGGCCCTCGCGTCTCTTCTCCCTGCCTCACTCACCCCCATGGCGGCAACGGCGGCGGCGGCCCTCAGCTCCTCCTTCCCACACTTGCCGGCAGGGAGGCGGCAACGGCAGCGACGGCGGCGGCGACGACACCAGAGCGGCGGCGGGCCCCGCACCGCGCATGCGCCTCGCGGGCTCCCCTGCGCGCCCTGGCGGGCACCGCGCCGGCGCAGAGAGGGGGAGGGCGCGAGCTGGGGAAGCGCGCAGGTGGAGAGCCTGGGAGGCGGGTGGAGGGTCTCGCTCCCGAAAGAGGCGGGAGGCGCGGAGCAGCGTCGCGCTAGGAATGACGTAAGCCCGGACCCGCCCCCCTCTTCTCCAGGCTGTGTCTGTAGCTATGGCAACGGCCGCGCCTGGCCCTGAGCAGAGCGCTGCCAGGCCGCAGGGTGGGTGGCAGCGCTGCCCCAGCGCTCGGCCTCCCCGCGGCCGCTCCGGTCCGGCCCGGCCCGGCCCGGGGCACCTTCGCAGAGGAGCAAACGCGTCATGACCTCGGAAACACCAGCTCCTCCCGCAACCTTCGGGCACAGGGAAACTCTTTGGAAACGTTCCCGCCTCCTAGATCTTGAACTCTTGAAGTTCCTTTTCTAACCGGAGTCCCGTTATTCATTCATCCGTCTAACTGTTCGTTCCTCATTCATTCGCTCTCTCAATAAGCATTCACCGCCACCTACGCGGTGCTGAACCCAGGGGACACAGAGACGAGCAGTCCAAAACGTCACTGTTCAGAGGGGAGACAGGCAAGCAACACTGTTTAATGGATGGTGCTGTGGAAATGAGACCTCAAGTGTCCCGAACGATAGGACTTTCAGTCTGTCCCAGCAGACCAGCGTGACCCCTTGCATCAGAATCACTTGGGAAGCTGAATGCACCGTATACACCCCTGGGTCCTACCGGGTGTCCTACCCCAGAACTCCAGGGGTGGAGTCGATCTTCCACGAGCTCTGCAGGTAGGGTCATACTCGCGAAAATTAGACGACCGCTGACCGAGACTTAAGTTTCATAGACTTGGTCGGGTTTTGCTCATTATCCATCTTCCAGTGTTCAGTGCAGTGATGACCCCAAAACAAGTGCTCAACAGTATCTATTGAGGGCCTACCATGGGCTCGGCACTGTTCCCGACAGCAAAGCAAACAGCCATAACAGAAAAGGCCTGCCCTCACAGAACTTGTATTCTAAAAAAAAAAAAATTTTTTAATGCTTATTTATTTTTTTGAAAGAGAGACAGAGTGTGAGCGGGCGAGGGGCAGAGAGAGAGAGAGAGAGAGAGAGAGAGAGGGAGACACAGAATCCACAGCAGGCTCCAGGCTCCAAGTTGTCAGCATAGGGCCAGACTTCAAGATCATGACTGGAGCTGAAGTTGGACGTTTAACCAACTGAGCCACCCAGACGCCCCCAGCACTTGTGTTCTAAAAGGAGGCAGATAGGGGCGCCTGGGTGGCTCAGTCGGTTAAGCGTCCGACTTCGGCTCAGGGCATGATCTCGCGGTCCATGAGTTTGAGCCCCGCGTCAGGCTCTGTGCTGACAGCTCTGAGCCTGGAGCCTGTTTGGATTCTGTGTCTCCCTCTCTCTCTGACCCTCTCCCACTCATGCTGTCTCTCCCTGTCTCAAAAATAAATAAACATTAAAAATTTTTTGAAAAAAAAACTAAATAAATAAAAAATAAATAAATAAATAAAAGGAGGCAGACAATAAACTAAATAAACTGGTAAAAATATATAATAAGGTAGATAATATCGAATCTATGGAGGAAAATAAAGCAGGGAAGGGGGATAAGGAGGGTCAGGATTTGGAGTTTTAGCTAGGATACTCAAGGAAGGTAAGCATGTGGTAACATTTGTGTCAAGATCCGAAGGAAGTAAGGAAGCATGGGTGTCCAACTTTGGCTCAGGTCATGATCTCGCTGTTCGTGGGTTCGAGCCCCGCATCGGGCTCTGTGCTGACAGCTCAGAGCCTGGAGCCTGCTTTGGATTCTGTGTCTCCCTCTCTCTGCCCCTCCCCTGCTCATGCTCTGTCTCTCTCTGTGTCTCAAAAATAAATAAATGTTAAAAAAAAATTTTTTTAAAAACAAGTAGAGAGAGGATCATTCAGGGCTTGCACGCTTGTTGTTGTTAAGTAAGCTTTACGCCCAACATGGGGCTTGAACTCATGACCCTGAGATCAAGAGTTACATGCTCTACCGACTGAGCCAGCCGGGTTCCCTAGGGCCTGTAGGTTTTAAAGGACTTTGGGATAGAGCGAGCTGGGACACCGCAGGAGAGTCTGCGTGGAGGAGCCATGGAGTGTCTTATGTGCTCTTGGCCACTGGGTTGAGAAGACAGTGTAGGGGCAAGGTCATGGGAGGATCCATGCAGAGGCCATTGCTCCAATCAAAGGCAAGAGCAATCAATGATGCTTTTTACCAGCTGGACAGCAGTGGGGATGGGAGTAGTAGTCAGGGTCTGTCTGGTGTGTTTTTGAGCTTGAGCTCCTGGGAAAGTGCAGCGGCTTCAACAGAGACCCGGGCAGCTTTGGAGGGAACACGACGAGGGTGGGGCTGGGGAAGATCAGGAATTCTGTTTTGACCATGTCAGGTTTGAGATGTCTTTTAGACATTCACATAGAAATGTGGGGTGATCAGAGTCTGGAACTCGGAGCAGGGGGGAGGTCCAGGCAGGAGACACAAATTGGAGCGCAGCCAGCGTGATGGTATTTCCAGCCTGAGGAGACGGCGAGAGGAATGTAGGTAGACTGGAATGAATGAATCTTCAACCTGAATCCTATTCCTCGGTCAGAAGGGGCGCCTGGCTGGCGCAGGCGGTGGAGACTGCGACTCTTTTTTTTCCCCCCGATGCTTATTTATTTTGAGGGCGGGGGTGGGGGGGGACAAGTGGGGGAGGGCAGAGAGAGACAATCCCAAGCAGGCTCCGTACTGTCAGTGCAGAGCCGGATGCGGGGCTCGAACTTATGAACCGTGAGATCGCAACCTGAGCAGAAATCAAGAGCCGGACGCTTAATCGACTGAGCCACCCAGGTGCCCCGAGCCTGCAACTCTTGATCTCGGGGCCATGAGTTTGAGCCCCACAATGGGTGTAGAGAGTGCCAAAAATAAATAAAGTTAAAAAAGAAAAGAAAAGAAAAAAAGCAAAAAAAGAAAATTTGCTTGCAAGTACTCTTGGGGACCAGAAGAGGGAGCTAAGGGTGGGAGGAGAGTGGCCAGGGTGGGAAGAGGGGCCCTGTGAACTTGCCCTTGAAGGAGGAGGAGGCAAGGAGATTCCAGGGGCGGGAACAGTATTTGCAGAGCCAGGGAAGCATGAAGGAGTGGGCAAGGGTGTTTACAGAGGGAGGAGGGGCAAGGTGGGAATCAGGCTCAACCCCCCCACCCCCACCCCTGCAACCCTGAGCAGTCCCCACCCTGTTTTGGCTTTT
Source organism: Felis catus (assembly GCF_018350175.1). Classification (NCBI taxonomy): domain Eukaryota; kingdom Metazoa; phylum Chordata; class Mammalia; order Carnivora; family Felidae; genus Felis; species Felis catus. The sequence goes on along the minus strand of NC_058377.1, from coordinate 107,100,193 downwards.
CTTGTTTCCTAACCCACTTTGAATTTCAAGGTCAGCTGTTTGAGGGACCAGATATCTGCCTCCACGATTACCTTATGCGCTGGCTCCTGTGACACTCCTCACTCTTGGGTCCACCTTCCCCCAGGCTGCTGGGATTTGCGGGATATCTGACAAAGCCCGGGGAGGTGAGCCCAGCAGTCCCTTGGGGAGGTGACATCATCTGGGCCCCGCGAGAGGCCTGAGAAGGTCCAATGCCCTGTTCCTGCCCTACATCAGTATCCTTCCACCCGATTGTGGACTCTTCTCTGCTCAGGGCTTCCTTGGCCTCGAGTGGTGGTGGAACAGAGTCTGCTTTGGAGTCAGACCAGCCTGGGCTTAAACTCCTTCTCTGCTACCTGGGAGCTTTGAGACTTTAGGCAAGGTGTCTCGAGACCCAGAAACTCGGTTTCCTTATTCCTACCGTGAGACTACCCGCAGCGACAGTTTTCTCACCGGCTTGATGTTCTCCAAGGCAGGTTGGGAGAATTAAATGAGATTAAAGGAGATAGGAATAAGGAAGGCACCTGGCATGGCCCAGGGCGACCAAGGAATTCCCTTCCAAGGTGCAAAAGTTCGTCTCCCCACCCCTCCCCACCCCACCCACCGCTCCTTTCCTCCCCTCCCCGACAAGCCTCTGCCTCTTTCGACCAGGCTGTCTACACTGCCTCATGAGCCACACACACACACACACACACACACACACACACACACACACACACCCGCCCCCGGGCATCTTGCTCTGCTCTCCTCACACCCCTCTGGATGGAGACACTCTGCCCCTCTCTCTCAGGCCCTGCACCCCTCCCACCCACTTTCTGGACCCTTCTTCCTCCAGCTCCAGCCACTCCCTCACCCTGCTTTGCTCTCCGCTTAGCCCTACAGCCCTCAACTGCTCTCAACTAGTCATTCATTCATTTGCTTTGTGGAGGCCTGGAGATGGCCTGTGCTCTGTGTCATCTTCTGTACTGGGGGTGGGGGGGGCACGGGCTGGGGAGACACCTCCCCAGTGGCACGCGTGTCACTGCACGGCTGGGGAGAGGCAGGCTTTAGACATTGCCCCCGTCACCTGGCAGAGGACAGTCCTGGGATGTCCCAAAAGGCATCTGAAAGCGCCCCCACCTTCTCCCTTCCGGCCCCCTGAGGAGCTGAGCCTCCTCCAGGGCCAGACCTCCCCGGGCTGGGCCTCATCCCCTCAGGGTCCCTCCCTTCACTCCTCCCTCCCTCCCCCGCCTTCCTCAACCCTGCTCTCTCCTGCTTTCGGGCCTCTCTCCCTCCGCAAAAAAACTTTCGGAAAAAGTGGCCCACCTTATCTCGACCTTCCTGACTCTCACGCCGCTCACCCCTCAAACCACCTGCAGGTGGCTTCTATTCCTAGCACCCCGCGGAAGCCTCTGCCCGATGCTTCCGGCAGCTTCCCAATGGACGGGTCTCAGTCCCTGTCTTTCTGGACCTCCCTGCAACATCTGGCCGGCTATTCACTCCTTCCTCCTTGAAACACTCTTCTTTCTCTGGGATTTCAATGCCACACACATCCCCCTTTTTCTAAAGTGCACATCTGGTCGGGCCAGTTGAGCACTCTGAGGTCCCAGCCTCCATCAGGGGTTAGGGGCTGCATGTTTGGCCCCTTCCCACCTGGCCAGGGCCCCCTCTCCACGCCAAGACTTTGGCCCTGCTGTTTCCTTCACCAGAAACCCTCTCTTGTCTTTACCCCTGGGGTCCCAGCTTAGGTCTTCGGAGCCTTCTCTCCCTGACGGAGGCTGGGATGTCAGGGTTGCCAAATACAATACATGGGCCAAACTTAAACTCACTCTTTATCTGCAATTCAGATTACCCCGGGTGCCACTTATCTATCTATCTATCTATCTATCTATCTATCTATCTATCTATCTATTCAAAGTAGGCTCCACACTGGGCATGGTTGAACAGTCCTTAAGCTATCTGACTCTTGGGGCACCTGGGTGGCTCAGTCGGCTCAGCATCTGACTTGGGCTCAGGTCATCACCTCACGGTTTGTGGGTTCGAGCCCCACGTCGGACTCTGTGCTGACAGCTCAGAGCCTGAAACCTGCTTCAGATTCTGTGTCTCCGGCTCGCTCTCTACCCCTCCCCCGCTCGCACTCTGTCTCTCTCAAAAATAAACATCAAAAAAAAAAAAAAATTAGGCGTCTGACTCTGGATCTCGGCTCAGGTGTTGATCTCAGAGTCACGAGTTCAAGCCCCATGGCCTCCCACACCCTGCCCCATATTTTTGCACACTAAATTTGGCATCTCTCGCTGCTGTAGCCCTGGGGCCCAGCTCAGTGCCTGACGGCCAATGTTAGCTGAAGGAATAATGGTGGCAGTGATGGTGATGGACTAAGGTGCTATGGGGCACAAAGGAAAGGTAGCAAGCTCCCTAGAGGTGACAGCTGAGTCAAAGCAGGTGGAGACAGTAGGTCATGGCATCGACCATTCCCTCCCTCCACAGAGACGCTTCTTGAACGGTGTCCCCAAAAAGTTACGCTTTAAGTCCAACCCCTGGTACCTGGGCCTGTGAACTTATTTGGAAATAGGGTCTTTACAGATGTAATTAGGTTAGGGGCCTCAGAAGAAGGTCCTCCTGGATTTAGGGTTGGCTCTAAATTCAATGACTGGTGTCCTTCTATGAGAAAGGGGAGAGTGGTTTGAGACACACACACACACACACACACACACACACACACACACATACACACACACACACACACACGGAAGGTGGCCATAGGAAGACAGATGTCCGGGAGCCATCATGGAAAGAATTGTCCCTCAGAGCCTCTAAAAGGAATCAACCCCACCAACGCCTTGTTTTGGGACTTCTGGCCTCCAGAACTATGAGAAAATGGCTATATATTTTTTTTAATATTCACAAAAATTTTAACGTGTATTTATTTTTGAGAGAGAGAGCATGAGCGAGAGCGGGGGAGGAGCAGAGATAAAGGGAGACGGAGAATCCAAAGCAGGCTCCTTGCTTTCAGGGCAAAGCCCGACATGGGGCTCAAACCCACGAACCATGAGATCATGACCTGAGCTGAATGCTGCTCAACCAACTGAGACCCCCAGGCTCTCCTTTCCAAATTAAAAAAAAATGTTTATTTATTCGGGGCGCCTGGGGGGCTCAGTTGGTTAAGCATCTGACCTCAGCTCAGGTCATTGTCTCACGGTTCGTGGGTTCGAGCCCTGCATGGGGCTCTGCGCCGACAACGTGGAGACTGCTTTGGATTTTCTGTCTCTCCCTCTCTCTCTGCCCTTCCATGACCTGTACTTTCTCCCCTCTCCCCTCAAAATAAATAAATAAATAAACTTAAAAAAATAAAAAATAAACTTAAAAAAAGTTTATTGATTTTGAGACAGAGTGAGAGCAAGCGAGGGTGGGGCAGAGAGAGAGAGAGAGAGAGGGAGAGAGAGAATCAATCCCAAGTAGGCTCCATGCTGTCAGTACAAGAGCCCAACGTGGGGCTCGATCTCACAGACCATGAGATCGTGACCTGAGCCAAAGGGAGATGTTTAACTGACTGAGGCACCCAGGCACCCCATAATTGCTATTGTTTTAAGCCATCCAGGTTGAGATATGTTGTTCGAACAGTCCTGGGAAACCCATACGCTCCATAGGCTGCATCTTTCCCAAGCCCCACCTATCAGACTCTTCATGAGTCTTGCTCCTAGAAGCTTCTACAGTACCAGAGCTTTTGTCCAGCCTGTGGCAGCCAGCCAGCAAAATGGCCCCCGGAGCCCTTACCTCCTTGCATTCATGCCCTTATACTGTCCCCTCCCGCATCCACTAGGGCTGACTTATGTGACAATAAAATACTGTGACGGCGTGAGATCCCCAAGACTAGGTTATGAAACTGGAGTCCGAGCTTTTGCCTGAGTCTCTGGAATCGCTCTCTTGGGGAGGAAGCCAGCTGCCATGCTTTCCGGACGCACAAGCAGCACCATGAAGAAGTCCATACGGTGAGGAATTGAGGGCTTTCGCCAACAGCAGGCCACAACTTGCTAACCAAGTGAGTGAGCCACTTTGGAAGATGATTGTCCCACACGGGTCAAGACTTAAGATGACTGAAGCCCCAGCCAACATCTTGATGGCAACCCCATGGGAGATCCCAAGGCCGAATGGCTTAATGAAATCATTCCTGAGATTCTGACTCACAGAAGCTTTGGGGTTCTTCATGATCACATGGCATGCTCCTTATATGACTTTCTGTGTCCAAATTTCCCCTTCTCCTGTTTTTTTTTTAATAAAAATGTTTTAATGTTTTATTTATTCTTGAGAGACAGAGAGAGAGACAGACCATGAGTGAGGGAGGGGCAGTGCGAGAAAAGGACACAGAACCCGAAGCAGGTTCCGGGTTCTGAGCTGTCAGCACAGAGCCCAACGAAGGGCTCGAACTCACAAGCCATGAGATCATGACCTGAGCCGAAGTTGGACACTTAACTGACTGAGCCACCCAGGCGCTCCTCCCCTTCTTATAAGGACATCAGTCCTGTTGGAGGAGTCCTGTTGGACCCTAATGACCTCACTTTAATTTTATTGTGTCTGTAAAGACCCTATCTCCAAATGAGGTTGCATTCTGAGGTACTAGGGGTTAGGATCCGAACACAGGAATTTGGGGGGAAGGCACAATCCAGCCTCTAACACCTGACCCTGTCTTTGGGCTCAAGGTCTTTCTGCCCATAATTCACTCTGTTTCCTGGCCTCTTTCCTTCTCTTTGCCTCGCCCCCCCCCACCCATTTTGTGCTCACGGCAGACATTACTAATCCCTCTTGGCATCCTTTCTGCCAAAGCAAAGTGCAGACTCAGAATCCCCTCATCGGCTATCTCCACGCAGTCTGCCCATCTATACGGACTTCGTGGAGGAGGAGACAATGGCCAATAAACACTTGTTGAATGAATGGCTCCATACATCTAACCTACAACAAACAGTTCATGATCCACCACTTGTCTGGCTGTTCCAGGTTATCGGTCCCTGCAGACATTGGGCCCAGTGAGCCTGCTTTCCATCAGGAGCTGCAGCCTTCTTTGGTGGTCTCATCTTGAAAGGTGGGCACCTGGGGGCCATGACTTCAGGTCCAAAGTCCACGTCTGCCAAGAAGGAGACTTCCCCCACCTCCTACCCCTTCTTCTTTCTTTTGTTTGGAGTTCAGCCAACGAGTATTTCTTTTCTTTTTTAATGTTTATCCATTTTTGAGAGAGAGAGAGAGAGAGAGAGAGAGAGAGAGAGGTCAGGGGATGGGCCGAGAGAGGGGGTAGGGGCAGAAAGAGAGAGAAGGGGACAGAGGATCCGAACTGAGCTCTCTGCTGACAGCAGAGAGCCCGATGTGGGGCTCGAACTCACGAACCCTGAGATCATGACCTGAGCTGAAGTGGGACACTCAACTGACGGAGCCACCCAGGCGCCCCAGGCAATGAGTATTTCTAAAGGCTGTAATAGAGAGGGTGCTGTATCAGGAGGGGTGGGGAGTGGAGAGTTGCCTCTCCACTCAACAGCCATGCCTCCTTCTTCCTTGCTAACAGAGCCCCACCTCTGTTCAGTCGATGGGTGGAGACCCCTGGATGTCATGTCAGGTGTGTTGGGGCACAACCATGATGGCTCTGATCCAAGTATGGGAATCTTTTCCCCAAGGATTGGTTTAAGGAGCACGGGCCTGCTCAGGAATCCCTGGAAAACGTTTTTCTCCCTGATAAAGAAAGATGCCAAGGAGATAAACCCTGGCTCTGTGACGCTCCCCTCCCCACTCTGGAAATTGTCCTCCAAGGATGGGATGCTCGGAGTAACTGTAGCCACTTAGTGATCACGAGGGGAAACCTTTTATTATTTTTTTTAAGTTTATTTATTTATTTATTTAGAGAGCAGGGGAGGGGCAGAGAGAGAGAGAGAGAATTCCAAGCAGGTTTCGTGCTGTCAGCTCAGAGCCTGAGCGGGGGCTCGATCCCATGAACTATGAGACCACGACCTGGGCTGAAATCAAGAGCCGGACGCTTGACTAGCCTGGCCACCCGGACACCCCCATGGCGGGGGGGGGGGGGAACCCTTCTGATGCACGCAAGAGACAGAGCTGAGAGATGAGAGGCACCCGGGGTCGTGGCGACCCCTGAGCCCTGGCAGTGGTGACCACCGACCTCCACACCACCATCAAAAGGCTATTATTCCTCCTTATCAGGGGGAGCAGGCAAAGGCAGCTTCACTGAAAGGATGTGGACACAGGGATGTGAAAACAGGCCTCTGGCATCAGCCGGCTTGAGGTCGGTCCCAGCTCTGCCACTTTCAAGCTGGGCATCTCGCGAAGCCTCAGGTCCTCACCCGTGAAATGAAGATCGTTAGGATACGTACCTCATAGGGTTACTGGGGTGTGTGTGGGGGGGTGTCAGGTGAGGCATTTTGCACACTGTGGGCTGGTACCCGCGAGCATTCATTTGTTTATTCATTTGCTAACATATTCAAGCCTGGTTGATTTCAGTTTTCTGTCACTTGCAACCACAGCCTCGGAAACCATACATCTCTCCACACAACCCCACTTGAACCCGATAACAATAGTTATCAAGCATCTACTAGGTGTTTGTATTGATCTAGGATCTGGGGACGCAGCTGGAAACAAATAACGGGCACTCAAATAAGTTGCTGGTATGTTATCATAAGAAGTTGGCTCTTCCTGGGCCACCTGGGGGGCTCAGGAGGTTAAGCGTGGGACTCCTCATTTCAGCTCAAGTCATGATCTCACGACTCAGGAGTTCGAGCCCCGCATCGGGCTCTGTGCTGATAGCACAGAGCTTGCTTGGGATTCTCTCTCTCTCTCTCTCTCTCTCTCTCTCTCTGGCCCTATTCCCCTCTGGCTTTCCCTCTCTCTTCCTCAAAATAAATAAGTAAATAAATAAATAAACAAACTTAAAAAAGGACCTTGGCCCTTCCTATCGGTTTGTTAAGTCTCTGCCTACAGGGAGCTCCCTACAGAAGAGTAAAATCAGGGGAGATTTGGCAGAAGCGATTTCCCAGGATCTGGCGGCGTAGGTACCTGCGGAGTGAGATGGGGAGGGGGCAGGTGTCCCGGCCCAGGTGATAGCTGAGCGTCGCTTGGCTCAAATGAGAATTGGTCAACCAAGAAAGGGAACAGCAATCCAGGTACGAGGAATCACACACATAAAGACTCCAAAGGAATCGCGGGTTGTTGAGGAGAACGTGAGGAAAGCTCGGGTTCAACTGGGGTTGTGTGGAGAGATGTATGGTTTCCGAGGCTGTGGTTGCAAGTGACAGAAAACTGAAATCAACCAGGCTCGAACAACCAAGGGAATGTCTTGGCTCATATGACAAAAAGTTCAGAGGTTCAGTGGCTTCAGCTGAGTCGGTCCAGCGGCTCAAAGGTGTCACTGAGAGGGGCGCCTGGGTGGCTCAGTCGGTTAAGCGTCCGACTCTTGGTTTCGGCTCAGCTCGTGATCTCACGGTTTCTCGAGTGCAGAGCCTGCTTGGGATTCTCTCTCTCTCTCTCTCTCTCTCTCTCTCTCTCTCTCTCTGCCCATCCCTCACTGGAGCCGTATAAATGAATAAACTTCAAAAAAGTGTTTTGAAAAAAAGAAAAAAGGACGTCACTGAGAGACGGGCTTTTTTTCCATCTCTTTGTGGTGCCCTCCACAGTGTTGGCTTTCCTTGGGGATCAAAGAGGCGGCCAACGGCCAACACTCCTGGCTCAGCTTCTTGGCCTTCGTCCCATATTTCTAACGTGCTGATTGCTCTGCTAGTCCCCTTTCTCAATCAGCCATGCTATTCAGGGTCTTGGGAAAGGCTGACATTGGGGATCGACCCCACAGCACCACGTGGACCCTTAAAAAAGAAAGGCAAAAGGGGCATGGGTGTCAGGAGGCCAGATTTTGAAGCAGAAACGTCATGCTCAGGAGCTTGACCTTAAGCCAAGGGTAACGGGAAGCAGAGGACTGAGTCGATCGGACTGGATTTGAGAAAGATCACCTTGGCTGACGCATGAAGCATACAGGGGAGCAGGAGAGGAGGCTGGGAGGCCAGTTTGGAGGCTGGTTCAGTGATGGGGAGGCCGGCGTGGCCATGACGAAGGGCCATGAGGGACAGAAACTGGAGGCTAATGGACCTGGGAGTAAAGCAGAGAGGAGTTAGGGCAACTCCCCTGTTCTCCTCCGGGTCCCCGTGTGGGAAGGGCAAGCGGGAACAGGGCAGGCAATGCAAATGTGTGGTCAAGAGGCTGAGATCTGTTTTGGGCGGGCTGAACGTGAGGTACCTAGAAGATATCTGAAGGCAGATGTCCAGAAGCCAGTTGGTGGGTTGGATATGGGGGTCCAGAGCCTGGGACGGGGGTAGATGGAGGTTGGAGAGTCCATAGCCCGGGAGTTAAGGATGTGGCCTGGGCCTGAAGCATCAGCAGGAGGCAAGCAGGAGGGGAGCCTGTGGGGAGCTCTCGTCCAGGAGGAGGATGTGCCCTCTCTGCCCAGTCCTGTGCAGAGGTGGCCGGAGACCAGGCCTGCCAAAGGTCCTTTGGGTTTCGAGATAAAAGCCGCTGGTGACCTTGGCAAGAACAGTCTGTGACAGAATGGCAGAGGGTGAAACAGCACTGCGGTGGGTTGGGGAGTGAGTGGGAGGTGAAGACAAGGAGAAAGGGTGTGAACAACTCTTTTAAGACGCCCAGCTTTAAAAGAGAGAGAGAGAGAGAGAAAAGGCAGCAGTAGCTTAGCTGAAATGGTAGCTGAAGGTGAATGTGTGTGTGTGTGTGTGTGTGTGTGTGTGTGTGTGTGTGTGTGTGTGTGTTGGTGTCTGGGTGTGTGTGGGCGGGTTAGGAATGAGGGACTGAAGCAGGCTGATGTCCTGAGGGATAAGACGGTGATGAGGGAGGAGAGGTACGTGAGGACCAAGGACTCAGGAGTGTGTGCGTGTGCGTTAGTGGAGGGGGAGATGTGGGAGCCTGGGAGTGAGCTGGCCTTGAGCAGGGAGGGTGCAGGTGCAATGGGAAGGGAGAGGCAAGGAACTGCATCTCTGGGCGTGAGGGCGGGCCTTGGCCGGGGTTCCTCCCAGATGGCCTCAATTCTTCTGCAAGTGGGAGGCAAGGTCAGGTGCTAAGAGCCTTGCAGCAGGTGGGGTGGTGAGGGATGAGCGTGAGGGGGCAGGAAGGTGCTGGGCGGCTAGGCCAGGAGCCGTGGATGTGCCCGGTCAGGGCAGAGTTGCTTACAGGAGCCAGCTGTCTCAAGGGAGGGGCTGGGCATGGGGCATGCAAATAGGCGGGCTGGGCCAGTGTTTGCAGGGTGGTTGGGGCACCTGGGGCACGAGGTACGGCTCAGCAGATGGTGAGCAGACCTGCTTGGCTGGATCAGAAACAGGCGAGAAGGCCCTCGAGTCCTGGGCTGGGAGAGAAGTTCCAACTTTGCCTGGAAGGCAACTGGGAACCATGGAAGGTTATTGAGCAGGAGTGGGCCATGATCCAAGCAGTATTTAAGATTCTGTATCCAGAGGGACACCTGGCTGGCTCAGTGGGAAGAGCATGCGAGTCTTGACCTTGGAGTTGTGGGTTCCAGTCCCACACTGGGTGTAGAGATTACTTAAAAAAAAAAAAAAAGGATCAGGGGTGCCTGGCTGGCTCAGTAGGTAGATCATATGACTCTTGATCTCAGGGTTGTAGGTTCAAGCCCCACGTTGGATGTAGACATTACTTAAAAATAAAAAAATCTTGGGGCGCCTGGGTGGCTCAGTCAATTAAGCACCTGACTTCGGCTCGGGTCATGATCTTATGGTTCGTGAGTTCGACCCCTACATCAGGCTCTGCACTGAAAATGAAAAGCCTGCCTGGGATTCTCTGTTTCCCTCTCTCTCCGCTCCTCCCCCACTTGTGCGTGTGTGTCGTCTCTGAAAATAAATAAACCTTAAAAAAGTTTTTTTACTCTTAAAAAAAAAAAAAGAATCTGTATCCAGCTGTGTGTGTGTGATGAATTAGAGATCAGACTCAACTCAAGGCAGGAATCTGGAGTGGTTGCTGGGTAAGTCTGAAGGAGGATGTCAGGGGTCACACGCCACAGAGGAAGAGCTTTGAGCTCCAAGGTCAGACCCAGGAGCCCTGGGGGGCAATGGCCTTCAGGTGGTCCACGGAGCATGGGCTACCTCAGAGCAGAGAGGGGGTTTCCAGCCCTGCTGGGGGGTCCTCGAGAGGGAAACTAGCTTTAGAGGGAAACTGGCATTGATGGAAGCTCTAATTACAGTCCACGAGATGATGTCGGATCCTCCTAATAATCAGAGGTCAGCATTATTGTTCTCTTTGCGAGATGGATGGAGGCTCAAAGAGGCCAAGTATCTCCCCTCAGGCCACACAGCAAGCGAGAAGCGCGTGGAGCCAGCACTCACTCCCGATCTGAGCTCCCCTGAGCTCCCCGTAGCCTGCATATTGCTTCAGCACTTTCCCTGCTATTCTGGTCTCCTCTGCCATTTCTCTAGGGGTTTCTGTTCCACCTGACTTTGTTCTGGGAGGTTCTGGGTGGCTCTGGGCCAAGGAGGCTTGCTGGGGATCGGATCTAAAGCTCAGTAACTCCAAATGGCCCGGGGGGGGGGCGGATCTTGATCCCATACACTTACCCCGCCCCCCCCCCCATGGGCTCCTCTGGGTGCTAGGCTCAGCCTCCCTGGGAGGACATTGATGGCCAGGCTGAGGTGGGACCCCTTGGTCCATGCTGTCACCGCCAGAGGGCGCCGGCTGTCGCCCAGGTGAGGGCCAGGGGAAGCCCCCTTCCTGGCTTCCGGAGAAACAGAGCTGGCTGCAGGGTCTGGAAGCTGCCCCCCCCCCCCCAAGGATCCAGGGAGCTCCTGTCGCCTTCTCGTGTCTCTCTGAACTAAGGTCTTGCCGATTCTTCCTCCCCAGTTCCTGCTTTGCTCAGGGAGTCAGATTTCCTCGGCGTGGGTGTCAGGAAGCCTGGGGTCTCCTTGCTGACCTCCTGCCCGGTTCTGCTCTGCCCTCCCCCAGCACCACTCACAGATGCGCCTGCCTCACTCCCTATACCTCCCTCCTCGCGCGGCCACTGCGCTGAGGCAGTGACAAGCACCAGATTGTCACCTCTGTCACCTTCTCTCAGCTTCTTCACAACCCTGGGTGGGAGTGCGGACCAGTGCAGGGGATTACTAACTGGGCCCAGAGAGGGGGAGGGCAGCACCTGGGGCCACACAGCCTTCCAATGAGTCCCAGGGGGGCTTAGGGAGCCGAGGAGGAATCGAATTCCTGTCGGGGCAGGATTGAAGCGTGAGGGCCCTGGAGGGAGCTCCCCACCCTCCTTCTATGCTGTAGGCCATCTTTTCCATTTCCCCAGCTTTATCTGCCCCCAGGCCTCCAGTCCGGGGAAGCGCCTCCCCCGAGCTCCCCCAACTGTTCAGCCAGGTTTCGGCTTTGATTCTGCCAACCTCCCTCCCCCACCAGGGGGCCCCTCCCGCCTGCCTTCCTCCTTCCCCGAGCTTAGCCCCTTGGCTGTGGCCACTGAGGGCCTGGCCAGGGTCCCAGGCACCACACCACAGCGGCCAGCCTCGCAGGGCCAGAGCTCGGGACAGTCCCAGTCTGTCTGGCAGGGCTGCGGGTTCAGGATTGGCTGGAGCTGCCCCCGCCTTTGGGAGGAGGGAGATGTGAGGGGAGGCCCGGTGGCTCTCTCAAGGTCACCCTCCTTTTCTCTCCCAGCATCCCTGTTCAACCTTTGTCCCTTCTGCCTCACCTTGAGGTGGGAGGAGGCAAGATGCCCAACACGCAGAGGGCAGAGGAAGCCAGGGAAGAGGAAACTCTGGGGGGGGGGGGGGCTCCTGGCGTTTCTTCATTCAGCAAATATTGAGTGCCTACTGGATGCCAGGTACTGAGAACACAGTGAATACAGCGGACACAATCCCTGCCTACAGCCCAGCAGGGAGACAGGAAATAAACAATCACACAAATCATGTAAACTTGTGGCCCTTAGCAGTGTGGCAAAAGCACCAAGCTGGGATTCAGTCTGGCTTCCCCAAGGATCTCAGGGGTGAGGAGTCTTATCTGGCCTAGGAGAGGCTTAGGCAGGCTTCAGGCAGGGCTCATGGGTTTTTGGAGGCCGGTGGTGGTGGTGGCGGCGGTGGTGGGAGGGAGGGAGGGCGACGCTGAGCAAAGCCTCAGTTTCCTCAACTGGGAAATGCAGGCTATAAATGTGTCCCCATCCCGGGGTTGCTGCAAGGCACTGGGCTGTGCCCTGGCCTGCAGCCCTCAAAACGAAGGTTCTGTCATCCTCCCTGAGGAAGGGTGAGTGGGAGCTCATCAGTGAAAATGGCGGGGAGGTGATTCCCAGAGACCAGCGGTTCTCACAAAGCTCAGAGGTGGCCTCAGGGAGGTGAGGGACCCCAGTTCCAGTGCTGTGCTACCGAGCGTGGCCGGTCCCTCCGCCGCCTAAGGCTGGAGGAGAGGAGGGGCTGGTCCCCGGGCTGCCTCTCTGTGTCTCTCCCCTCCCACACCCCCATGTTCCTGGCCACGTGGCACCTCTGCGCCCTGGCCTAGAATGGGGTGGGGGGAGGATGATTCCTGACCTGGAGGCTGGGGGAGCCCGGGGAAAAAGTGGGTGGGATTTGGGGTTCCACTGAGATCAGGTCCTGTGGAGCCGTGGCTCCACCCCGCCCCACAGCCCCCGGGCGGCAGGGAGGGGGTGCTGTCTCTTTAAGAGCCTTCAGGCTGCTGGGAGCAGATGGCCAGGCCGGCCGGGGCCCCTTGTCCTTTGTGTGGCTTTGCACAAAAGAGGGGGCCAGCTGGGGAGGGGGCAGCGGCAGCAGGTGGGAGGGTGGGGCCTTGCCCCTCCCCCTCCTAACCCTGCACCATTGCCCCTTGGGGAGGGGGTTGCTCACTAGGAATATGCTTCCTCTCTGGATACTGTGGCCCCCACAGTTGCCCCCAAACTCCTCGGATACTCCTCCCTTGTCATGGCCCACATCCCAGACCGACGCTTCATCGCACCAGGGCCTAGAGACTGCCCCCCTGCCCCCAACTCCAAGGAATAAACCTCCCCTCCTTGCCCCTACCTCCAGAGCAGAATCCTTCTCTGGCCCTGAGCTCCAGGCTCTAGAGAGAAGTGAGAGCAGAAAGAGATTCTTACGGGAGGGGGGGGGGAGGGGTGCCTGAGAAGGAGGGACGCCAGTGGCTGGGGGTACCTGGGGCAGCCCAAGAGGAAAGGGACCAAAACAAGCAGGATGCTGAGGCCTGGGGGTGAGGGTCTGGTCCCTCGACCGTAGGTATTAGTACAGAAAGAAGGCAAAGGTGGGGGCAAAGGGGGCCTAACTGAGGCCCTGCCCAATTGCCGGCCGGGTGTGGGCAAGATGGAAGGCTCCATCATAAGAGAGGGCTGTGCACAGGCACGGGGATTCGAGGTGCTGGGCACCGGGAGGTGGCACCTTGCCACTCAGGAGGGTCAGGCTGGGAGCCTCTTTTCATGTTGTAGCAGACCCCCTTAGGTCAGACCTGCCCTTGGTCCATTCATTCTATTCTCCTTTGTGCAGACCTCCCCACCCTGGGGCTCGGTGCCCAATCCATGATTTAAGAGAAGGAAAAAGGCTCCGTAGGTCTGGCCCGAGGTGTGGCGGGCAACGTGGCCGCGGGCTGGGTGGCCCCATGTGGCCCGACAGCGCCGCAGCCGGGTGGGGTCGTGCCTGACTTGGCCCGGCCGCCCACAGGAGCCCCCAGGACCGGGCGGCCCCAGCCGGGTCGTGGCCCGACCGCAGGACCCCAGCCGCCTGGCCGCAGGCAGCGGGTGGGGGCGGGGATCCCTGGCTGGGCCCTGGGTTGCTTCTAAATTTAGGAATCTGATTACAGAGTGGCCGAGGAAGGGAAGGGAGAGGAGGGTGCTAGCGCAGGCTCGGCTCAGTCTGGGCACAGCGGGGTGTGCCCGGGTGGAGGTGTGTCTAGGAATCTGGGGCTCCGGATGGGAGGGGCGGCGGGCGGGGGCTTCGGCCTGTGTGCGCTGCAGCACGTGCCCTGGGCGGCGGGGACGGGCACGGGCGCAGCTCGCAGGCTCAGAGCCGCCGCCGGTGTGTGCGCTGGCTCTTTGTGTGCCTGGCAGGGTGGCTGGGTCTGGCTTTGAAAGTCTCTGCCCACCCCCTCCCCCATCTCCGTCTGTGCCGCTCTACCCGCTTCCCGGTCTGTCACTCTGCCCGCGCTTGTCCTGGGGGAGGGGGATGCTGCTCCCAGCTGGGGTGACAGTGAACCCAGTGGGGAGGAGACCCAGCTCCTCCCATTCCCTGCAGTCCAGACCTTCCCCAACACCTCCCACCTCCCCAGCCCTCAGCCCCTCATGCCACTGTTTTGGGGTGCATACTGCAGCACTTAAAAGGGAATCGAGGTGACCCCTGGGGACCCACAGATGCACCAGAAGCCAGGCTTTGGCCCAGTAGCTCTAGGAGGAATTCGTTCCTCGCCTGTCCGGCCTCCCATCCGCTCTGGCCCCCAAGGGCGCAAGAGGGAGGGGGGGGTCCCCCTTGCGGAAGGGGGGGGCGGGGAGTTCCTTGGCAGGAAGGGAAATGGAAGGAAAAGCTGGGCTCCACCCGGGCGGGCGGGCAGGCGGCCTCAGGGCCCCCGGGGCAGGCGGCAGTAACCCGAGCCCACTGGTGTGCGGGGCCGGTGTGCGCGTGGGTGGAGCTGACCCCCGGCTACTCCTGGGGGGCAGCGGGGTCTCCCCCCCAGGGGCAAGTCAGGGAGCCCCGGGGGCCCGCAGAGGGAAGCGCTCTCCACCCTGGTCCTGACCCCACCCCCTGGAGGTCTAGCCCCGGCCCCCAGGCCCCGCCCCCCGGGCCCTCCCTCCCACCCCAGGGCCAGATGTTCAGCTGGCGGAGGCATCGGCTGGGGGAGGGGTGCTGAGGCCGCAGCCGGCACTACTTCCCTGCCAGCAGCTTCATTGTGTGCGCGAGGAGCGAGCGGCGGCGGAGAGCGGGCGAGCGAGCAGCAGCCCGAGCGCGGCGGGGAGAGCGAGCGCGCCGGGGAGGGTGCGAGGCGGCGCCCGCGGCTGCGCTCCGCCCGCCTCCCGGCAACTCTGCCCAGCGCGGCGCGCCGTGCGCGCCGTCCCGCCGCCGCCGCCGCCGCCGCCGCCACCGCCACCGCCGGGGCCCTGCCGCCTGCCGTCGCGGGCAGGGGTCTGGTCGGGACGGGGGTCCCCGCCTGGGGACTGGGGCATCCCGGTGCAGCCGGGAGGCGTGCAGCCCGCGGGGGGCGCCACTTGCGCCGCAGCGCCCGCCCGCTCAACTGCGTGGGCGGGAGGGCGGTGGGGCTGGCTCGGAGGCGCCCCAGAAGCCGGGCGCCCCGACTTCTCCGAGGGAGCCCCAATCCCGTGGAGCGTACAGAGCGAGCGCGCCCCAGCCGCACCGGACCTTGCGCTCATCCCCCGCGTACCCCACTTCTGCACAAACTTTTCTGACGCCGTCGCCCGTGGGGGTCGCGGCGAGCGCTGAGCTGTCCGCAGGGCTCCCGCCCCGCCGGACCCTAGCCACGCTGACCTCCTGCCTCTCGTAGCCTCAGTGGCGACCTCTCCAGGCCGGGCCGGGCACGGCACTCGAGGCGAGCGCGGCAACCACCGCGGCTCTCCGAAGGCTCCCGCGCCCCCCGGGGCAGCTGGGCGGGGTAATGCCCTCCGTGATGGAGAAGCCGAGCGCGGGCTCCGGGATCCTGTCCCGCAGCCGGGCCAAGACGGCGCCCAACGGCGGGCAGCCGCACTCGGAGGATGACAGCAGCGAGGAGGAGCACTCGCACGGTGAGCCCGGCGGCCTAGGGTTAAAGGTGCACCGGCACCGGGGACGCGAGTGGGGCGGGGGGAGTGTTGCTGACCACGGGCGTTTTAGACTGATGGCTCCTGCCTTCCGGGACTGGAGCCTCTGTCTTGCTTCTTCCCCCAGCCTGGGGGCTGCGGGCACTGGGAATCCGGAGGCTGGGCCCCTAGCTGCCAAGGAGGCGGTCCTGCCCACCCCCGCCCTGCCCTCAGTCTCTGAAGGACTCGGGCGGCCCTCCTCTCCACAGTTTGGGCTGCTCATACCTTGCTACCTTGTAGGGGACTGAGGTCTGGCTGGGGCAGGGGCTGGAAAGACACTTCCACACCGAGCTGTGAGGCTCATGGGGTGGGGAGGAGCTTTGGATTCCCTGCGGGGCTATGGTCCAGGTCTGGGGGCAGCACCCGCCTCCCCCCCCCCCCCCCCCCCAGCCAGAACAAAGGGCTCTGCTTGGCCTGGGCTCTAAACTGGCCCCTTGTCCTGGCACCCCCCCATCTCTGCCGCCCCCGCCCC
This sequence comes from Felis catus, assembly GCF_018350175.1. Lineage (NCBI taxonomy): Eukaryota > Metazoa > Chordata > Mammalia > Carnivora > Felidae > Felis > Felis catus. The sequence goes on along the minus strand of NC_058377.1, from coordinate 107,083,913 downwards.
CCCCCCCTCCTCCCATGGGTTATGACTAGGCAGGGTCTCTCCGTCTTCCAGTTTCTTCTGTGGCTGAGGGCAACTGAGGGGGAAGATCAGGGAAAAGTGAGCCTTCTGGAAGGTGGGGGCCCTGAATGGTCAGGAAGGAGAACCCCAGGGCAGCCACCACCCCTGCCACATCCTCCTGTCCTCCCTCCCTGGAGTCCTGACTGTCTCCCCTGGCTCCGCAGACAGCATGATCCGCGTTGGAACCAATTACCAGGCCGTAATTCCGGAGTGCAAGCCTGGTGAGTGGCAGGACAGGCTGCAGAGGGAGGGGAGCGGAGGGCCCATGGCTTGGCCCTGAGCCTCACCTGGGGGAGCCCTTGGCTGGTGCCCGCTGGAAGGACAGGCCAGCGGGCGGGCGGGCGGGCGGGGGTGGGTGGCCCATGGCATGCTTGGTTTTCCTGCTCTGCCTTCCTGTCTGGGTCTCTGCCCCTCCTTCCCTTCTGGGCCTCACCTCACAGGCCCCATTCCTCTGCCACCCTCTGGCCGTGGGTCCAGGCCAGTGCCACCAGGCCGATCCTTCTTGCGCCCGTCTTTCAGAGAGCCCTGCACGCTACAGCAACAAGGAACTGAAGGGGATGCTGGTGTGGTCGCCCAACCACTGTGTGTCAGATGCCAAACGTGAGTGGGGCAGGATCCTGGTTCGTTTGCTTCCCTGGGAGCCGGGGGCTTGGGTTCGTGCCATTTGGTGGCCGGCTCTTCTCCCAAGTGGGCTGGAGGCTGAGGTGTGTGGGTTCAGCCCCTGCCCTGGGGCTCAGGCTCCGGGGCCTAGCCCCATCTGGGCGGGCTCGGGTCAGGAGGTGTAACCCTTTCTCCAATACCGGGCCCCTCCCACCCCCGCAGTTGACAAGTACATTGCGATGGCCAAGGAGAAGCACGGCTACAACATTGAGCAGGTGAGCCTCGGCCCCGTAGGGATTTGGGCGGTGGGGACGGGACGGTGCCGGGCGCAGCTGAGCCCGAGTCGTTCCCTCTCCCGGGCCAGGCGCTGGGCATGCTCTTGTGGCATAAGCACGATGTAGAGAAGTCACTGGCCGACCTGGCCAACTTCACCCCGTTCCCTGACGAGTGGACTGTGGAGGACAAGGTGCTGTTTGAACAGGCCTTTGGCTTCCATGGCAAATGCTTCCAGCGGATCCAGCAGATGGTAAAAGCCCATTCCCCCTTGCCAGCGTTCCTTAGCCCCTCCGTTCTGACGAGCCCGCCCGGGGCCCAGGGTCCTGGGTGGGTCCCAGCCCCTGGCATTGCCCTTCCAGCTGCCTGACAAGCTGATCCCTAGTCTGGTAAAGTATTACTATTCGTGGAAGAAGACCCGCAGCCGGACCAGCGTGATGGACAGACAGGCTCGGCGGCTGGGGGGCCGAAAAGACAAAGAAGACAGGTGGGGGCCCTGGGGGCCCAGGGGCGGGGCAAGCTGAGCTCTGGGGGCCCTGGCCTCCGCCTCACTCCCTCCTTGGTCCCTGTGTCAACAGTGATGAGCTTGAAGAGGGACGAGGAGCCGTGAGTGAGGGGGAGCCAGATGCTGGAGACCCCAAGAGAGAGGTGAGGCCCCCCCCCCCCCCCCCCGAGCTGGTCTGGCCCTGCCCATGCGCCCGCCTCGTCCTTGGGCTCCTCACCACCCACCCCTCTCCTTTCCCTGGCAGCCTCTGCCCTCTCGGCCCCTGAATACCCGCCCAGGCCCTGGGAAGAAGGAGGCCCAGGGGTCTCAGTACCGCCACCACCCGCTGCGAACCCGGCGTCGCCCGCCCAAGGGCATGTACCTGAGCCCCGAGGGCCTCACCGCCGTGTCAGGAAGCCCAGACCTTGCCAACCTCACGCTTCGAGGCCTCGACTCGCAGCTCATCTCCCTCAAGCGCCAGGTGAGGGCCTGGGGAAAGAAGGGGCCCCGCGGACCGGGCCGCGGGCAGCAGGGAAGTACGTGGCGGGGACGGCTGAGGCGGAAGGTGTGTGGTGTGCACGCGCCGAGCCTGCCTCTGCCCCACCTCTTAGACGTCTGAGTCACGGCGGCGTTCTCTTCTGGATCTTTTATAGAAACTGGTCTGCGAGCGGGGGAGAACCCGGGCGCCTCCCCTACTGAGCTGCTGTGAGGGAGGAGCGAGCTGGAAGGGGGGGGGGGGCGGCCACGAGCTGTGTTGGGAAGCAGAGCCATGGTGAGGGTTGGTACCGGTGGCCTTTCTGGCAGGAGAGTTTGAGGTGTCGCCTCTTGACCTTTTCAGGTGCAAAGCATGAAGCAGACCAATAGCGGCCTCCGCCAGGCGCTGGAGGGTGGCATCGATCCACTGCGCCCCCCTGAGGTAAGGTGGCTTCGGGCGTGGGTGAGGGAGGGGCTCGCCCCCCCCACCCCCCACCTCCCCCACCTTGCGGAGCAGAAAGGGAAGATCGCCTCGGAGGGCAGGGCCTGTGTTGCCATAATGTCCAGTCTAGAGGATATATTCCCTGCTCTCCAGGCCAACACCAAGTTCAACTCCCGCTGGACCACGGATGAGCAGCTCTTGGCCGTGCAAGGTGGGTTAGACCGGGGGGGGGGGGGGGGGGAGCGCGGAGAGCGCCGGGAATCTCTCCCCAGCCTCGGAGGAGCCGGGGCGGCGGGGAAGGGTCAGGGAAGGAGCTCGTTCTAAGGGGCGCTCACACTCTGCTGCCCTTTTGACCCTCGCAGCCATCCGTAGGTACGGCAAAGACTTCGGGGCTATAGCCGAGGTGATCGGGAACAAGACTCTGACCCAGGTGAAGACGTTCTTCGTGAGCTACCGGCGCCGCTTCAATCTGGAGGAGGTGCTGCAGGAGTGGGAGGCCGAGCAGGACGGGGCGCCCGGAGCCCCAGTCCCCATGGAGGAGTCGAGGAGAGGGGCCCCCCTGCCAGCCCCAGCCCTAGAGGAAGACGACGAGGTGAGAGCGGGCGGAAGAAGCCCTTCCGGGAAGAGAGGAGAGGAGCCGGCTCCGTCTTTGGACGGGCACGAGGGCACGCTCGAGTCCGTGTCCCTTCTCTCCCCTCACAGGTGCAGATCACGTCCGTGTCGACATCCGTGCCCCGATCGCTACCCCCCGTGCCGCCCCCTCCTCCGCCTCCCACCTCGCTGTCCCAGCCGCCCCCGCTGCTGAGGCCACCTCTGCCTACGGCTCCCACTCTGCTCCGCCAGCCACCCCCGCTCCAGCAGGGCCGTTTCCTCCAGCCCCGGCTGGCCCCCAACCAGCCCCCACCACCTCTCATCCGCCCGGCTCTGGCTGCCTCCCGCCACAGTGCCCGCCCCGGCCCTCAGCCCCCACCCACCCTGATTGGAGCCCCGCTGGAGCCTCCAGCACCGTCACTCTGAGCCCTGCGGCCCTCCACCCGCCAGAGGCTCCAGAACCCCGTGGCTGGCCGTCCTTGGACACCTCTGGCTTCACGGAGGACAGAAGGGACTAGAGCCCTTGGCCAGGTCTTTCGAAGACCCGGAGCTGCCAGTGGGCACAGTCTGGACCTCTGGGTTCTGCACTTGTTTCTGGCAGCTGAGGCTCCACCCCCCCCCCACCCGAGCCCGGGGGCGGGGACTCAGGGGCCTTCTGAACTGGCCTGAGGGTACTTTTCTCTTCCTGGCTGGGGCTGGAATGGCTGCCTCCTAGTCTGCTGGGGCTTGGCCTTTGGGCCTTGGCCTTCGTGTAGAGGGGGTAGTGACCTTAGCTTGGGGGATGGGGGAGTGGACAGTGTAGGGGCTGTTCTTCCTCTTTCCTTTCTTTTAGCAATAAGTCAGGGTGAGGTGGGGAGGGGGCTGTAGGGGGGAGGCGGGCAGAGGTTCCTTGGGGCCTGTGTGGCCGAACTGGATGGGCAGCTCTCCTGTCTTCCGGAGCCTGCTGGGAAGTGCCATGGAGCTCTGAAGATGCCCGCTATACCCACTGCCCAAAAGCCTAGAGAAAGGAGGGCCGGGGACATATGCAGACATGGGTTTATTTTTCAATGTTTTTAAAAAATAAATAAAATCTTCCAAGTCCACTGAGTGCTCTCTCTTTTGCCCTTGAGGTCCCTGGGCTTTGCTTCCTGTCTGTGCCCCGAGGGTGGGAGGGAGCAGCCACCCAGCACTGGCCTCCCCCAGGCCTCAGACAGGAATCCATTCTGTCCTGCAAGGCTGGCGGGCTGGGCCACATCTTGCCCATGGGGACTGGGTCCCTGCCCGGTTGGGAGAAGAAACAGAAGGAGGCAGCTCAGATTCCAAACATTCTCTTTATTACGTGTTTGATCCAGAGGAGAAACTAAGTGCGGGTGAGGGGGGGGGCGGGTAGGGAGGGGCCACCTTGCCTGGGAGGCCCCCCCACGGGCCACCACCCTCTCTGGGAGCCAAGCCATGCCCTCCAGGCCCCTCAGAAGAGCACCCGGGCTGTTCCACTGGGCAGGAGGGATGGGGAGGGAGGAAGAGAGGGAAGAAGGGAGAGGGGGAGCCCTTGGTCGGAGCCTGAGCCCGAGCCCACAGAGCCTGCAGTCAGGGCCTGGAGCAGGAGGGCTGAGGTTGGCTAGGCCCCTTCCTGGGACCCAAGGGCTCGCCTTGCCGCGGAGCCTGGGCTGGGAACAGGGGGGTGATGAGTAGGGGTGGAGTCATCATAAATCAAAAAAAGAAATAAAATAATAAAATAAAAAATAAAACCCATCACAAAAAAAAAAAATGTACAACTCAGGTGAGGGTGGGGGCAGCCTCGGCAGGACCCCCTCCCCCAACTTCTCAGGAACAGAAACAGCAGAGAAATAAATTAAGGGATGCGGCGGCCGCCACCAGCCAAGCGCCCATGACCAGCCACTCCCACACTGGCCGAGGAGGTTAGCAAGCTGGGAGTCGCTAGGCCTGTCTGTCCCCCCACCCCCTGGAGGGCAGATGCTCCCGGCCCTGCTGCCCTATCCAGCCTCCTGCCAGCGGGCCCGTGGAGGCCCTGGGCAGTGTCTCCTGAGAGGAGGGGCGACAGTGTCAGGAAGAAAAGGCAAGGCCGAGATGAGTGGTGAGGGGGAGTCACTGCTATGGAACTAGCTGGTGCCCAGATTAATGCCAATGAAGGGGCAGGGGAGAGGAACGGCGAGGGGCTGTGCTTTCAGACAAAGGCTCTCCCCTGATGGAGAGTGCCCAGCATCCCTGTTCCGGAGACTAGCAGCCCAGGCGGCCCCCTGGGGGCCGAGGAGCCCATCTGCCCTGCAGTCCCCTCCCCTCTCCCGGCCCCGGGGTCAGCCCCGCCTTCTACCCAGGAGGGGTGGGAGAAGATGGCACAGACTTTTGAGGAGGGGAACAAAAGTCCCCACAGCAGCTTGTGGAAGGAAATGCCCGGCTCTGGGGAAGGAGGGGCAGAGGATACAGTGTGGAGGGGGCCGGGGCCCCGGGCCGCGCCTGCCAGCCCGGAGCTGCCGCCGCCCCCACCCCCCAACTTCAGGGCTGCGCAGCGCCCCGCCCCCAGCCCCCCGGTCCCCGGCCCGGCCGTCCGGGCCTCCAGCCCTGGGGCCCGAGGTCAGGGGAAGGCCACCTCTGGTGGTTTGCTTGGAGGGAAGGAGGGAAGGAGAGGGGAGAAGCCCAAAGTGGGCCTGGCGGAGGGCCTGACGGGGAGCTCCACCACTCTTGCCTGAGAGTGTTCCAGCCCTGAGCCACCCTCCCGGGAAACCCCACAGATCCAGTCTCAACTGTCCCGATGGGGCGGGGAGGAAAGGTGGCCGCTGGGATTTTTTTTTTTTTCTTTTTTCTTTTTGGTAATAAAAAATTTCTTGGTTTAGGCGAAATACTCTGTGCAACCGCAGTACCGAGGGGGAGCCCCGCCCCCCCACCCCTCCCCCCCCTTCCTTGGCCTCCTGTGGGGGAGAGGGGGGAAGGGGGGGGACTTTCTGGGCAGGGGCAAATGTTGGGGGGCAAGAACCGTCTCCCGTCCCCCCCCAAACATGGAAGAAGAAAAAAAAAAAAAAAAACCAACCAAGGAGGGCGGGAGGGGAGAAGCGCCAGCAGGGGGAGACAGACCGATCCATCTCTGCAGTCTCGCCCAGGTGGGTCGGAGCCCGGCCCCAGCAGCTACGTCCAGCCGGCCCGCCTCCGTCGCCCCCCACTCCCGGCAGCCCGTTAAAGCTTGAGCTCGTTGGCTATTTTGGAGGCAATGTTTTTGAAGGCCATGGAGGTGCCCGATATCCGCTTAAATCGCACGCCGTTGAGAGACAGCCGCGGCAGTTTGCACACCTCCATCTCCCACTGCACGAAGTTCTCGTGGCCCGGCGTGCCGTGCATGCACAGCAGCATGTACTTCTCGTGCAGCTCGCTCTGGCAGCTGTTTGCGTCCAGCACCTTGCGGATCTCCCGCATCATCTCATTGGGCTCCATGGAGCTCGTGGTCTTCATACTCCACGTGAAGCGTAGCGAGCGCGGCTTGGCCTCCCGAAACTCCTCCTTTTCTTTGTCAGTGCCTCCGCCGCCCACCACGTGAGGTCTGCGGAGAGGGCAGAGGCGGGGGGGGGGGGGGGGGGGGGGGGGGGTGTGTGTCAGGCCCCGGCCGAGGCACCCCACCCACGGGAGAGCCACCCTGGCAGATGGGCCCGGAGACCAGACAGGAGAGCGGGAGGGTGGCCCGGAGGCGACAATGACAATGCTGGAAGAGGGAGCGGCAGACCTGGGGGGGGGGGGGGAAGCAGAGGGAGGGTGAGAGGGGTGGGTGGTTTTGCCACCTGCATCTCTCTCTCAGGGAGGGTGGAGAAGGTGAGGAGAAGCCAGGCCCCGGCAGGGGACGGGAGGGCGCCAGTTCCATGCTTTTCTGGGAAGAGGGGAGGGTCAGGGGAAGAAAGGGGAGCACGTGCTCAACAGCCCTGAGCGGTTCGCAGACTGCGGACAGAGAGTAGCGGCTGGCCAGAAAGGTGAGCTGGGCGGTGGGGAGGAATCTGTAGCCCCAGCCGCCCAGCCTAGGGCTCCTGCTTCCAGAATACATCAGCTGGGGTGTGGGGATTCTCTGAGGAAAGGGAGGTCCCAAGAGGGTGGGGACCGGGCAGAACCACTGGAGGAAGAGCCAGGTGGCAGAAGGAAGACAGGAGCAGGAGGCTCGTGGCAAGCCCGGTGGCCCGGGCAGGGCCGGTGCCGGCTCCGGCCCTCTCACCTGAGCGTCTCCACTCGGTCTTTGCTTTCAGGTTCATTCAGGTTCCTCAAAAAACAGAGCGAGGGAGAGTTTAGTGCTGGGACCTCTCGCTCCTTCCGCCGCCGCAGACCCAGGCGAGGGTGGGTCTGGTGAGGCGCCACTGGTGGGTGAGCGGGACCCGAGCCCGAAGGCCACTCGCCCGTCACCTGGCAGGCCAACACGGCTCTGCAGCACCTCACGCCGGCGGCTCGCCTGTCCCTTTCCGGCAGGGAGCCCGGCACGTGGGGCCTGTCCCCCCCGCCACGCTCCCAGAGCTCTGTGCTGGGGAGAAGGAGCCTCTGCTCCAGGGAGGGAGGGGGGTGTGGATGTGCAGACACACGCATGGAGCACAAGCCACAGCATGAGGCAGCTCCCCCACCAGCCCACAGCCAGGGCCTCACGCTGTGAACGGGTCTTCAACATCAGCATACCCAGGCCCCAGAGCCCTGGTCCTCTCGAAGGGAAGGGGGCTGGGCTGGGGGGAGGGGGGGAGGGAGGGTAGACAGAAGCCTCTCCCGGGAGGCTCAAAGGGCCAAGAGCTGGAACTGCCTGGGGATGGGTGCCTGGGGAAGGGGAGGGGGAGAAGGGCCCGAGGCAGGCCGTGGACAAGCCCGCCTCCCCCATTCTTTTATGACTCCCCTGCCTGCCAGGCTGCCAGGCCATCTGCTTGTACAGAACGGAGGAGAGAGGGCAGGGCAGGGCCAGCACCTCGGGAGGGTGGGTGGGGAAGAGGTCTGGCCCCGCTGAGCGGCTTCTCCAGCTCCTGGCGGGAACATGGGTGCCTGGAGCCGGGATACTGGGGACTGCAGAGGCGGGCAGGGATGTGAGGAGGATGAGAGAGAGCGGCAGCGGCACACGGAAAAGGAACACGAAGACACAACAGACACACGAATGCACACCAGCGCACTGCGAGCGGGGAGCCCGGGCTGTGCAGGGGAAGGAGCCTGCTGCTCTCCCCAGCCCCACCTGGTTCCTGCCCTGTGGGTGGAGGCGCCCTGTCACCGGGGCCTGTGAGTCAACAGCTAGCCATGCAGTGAAGAGCTGGGTGGGGAGCAGTGGGTGGAAAGGGGCAAGCCTAAAGACCCCGTCTTGGCATTAGTCAGTTGGGTCACCAACGTGCCTGCCGGTGTCCTAGCCCCAGCACGGGGCCTGGGCCCACAGCCTTGGGGAACCAGTGCTCCCAACCCGGCCCTTGGGTCTTCAGTTGGGTATCTGGCCCAGCCAGGATCCAGTCTAGGAAGGGAGATGTCTGAGGGAGGGGGCGGGATCACCCACTGTTTTGCCAGGACTATGGGGTAGGTGGCTCCCGCCCCAGAACATCCCGGCCCCCGGCTCTCTGGAAGCCATTGTCCTCATCCGGAGAACACAGCCCAGAAGAGAGGTGGCCTGATTCGTCCAGATACGTCCTGCTGGAGGCAGGAGGTGTGCTGGGTGGTGGTGGGGTGGGGGGCCAGTTCTAACAGGAGCTGCCAGAAGGGGGTGCCGTGCCCACTCGTGAGGCAAAGGCTCCAAGGGCCTGGAAGCATCACGCTGGAGCCTTAGGACCCCGGCGTCCCTGTAGTACTTCCAAAGTCCTGCTATACACAGGACAGGGGCAAGAGGTCACACAGCTCTGAAGTTCAGGGGACCAGAGAAGGCGAAAGACCAGGAGACCCAGAATGAGGTACCATCCCAGATGCACTTGCAACCGTCGTGGAGCTTCTTCACAGCGCATGCACAGACAAGGGGAAGGGCCAGGAAAGGAACCCAATGCTTGCGACCGAAACCCAAACCTGGGGTGGGGGTGAGGAGACAATCTTAAAGGGAGAATTCCCTGAGAAGATCCCCCTTGCCTGTGGACAGGCTCCTCATTTGCAAAGCCATCTGCCCCGAGCGGCCACCCAGTCAGAGGCGGTCTTCATCCCTTTAAGATGGCAGAGAGAGGGCCACACAGACGTGGTTAGCGGACGGAAGAGGGAGCAAGAGCCAGAAAAGGGGAGTTAATGACGGAGGCAGGACACGGGACGCAGACACACACACACACACACACACACACAGCGGGCTGAACGCCTACCTTCTGGCAAACCTGAAAGACAGATTTCTAAAAAAACAAACAAAAAAAGACAAAATAAAAAAAGAAATAAAAAAAAAACCAACAAGACAGTATGTGGATAAGCAGGTGGGGAGTGGGCTTTACAGGTTCAACGGTCACCCCATTTGTGGAAGAGCCGCTCAGCGAGACGAGAGTCCTAGACACCGGGACCTGCCCCCGTCCCGCCCCGCCGCCCTGCATGCCAGGGCTGGAAAGGGGCACGGTTTCTGGCTGCTCCAGCTGAGCTGACTGAAGTGCACCAGGAAGGGCAGCAAGCCTGCTCTCCCCGAGCCCGCTGCTGCTTCTGGAGCTACCCTGAGGCGGGAGGGCAAAGGGAGGGATGGGGACAGATAGCGTCCTGCCGGGCAGGATTGCTGGCTGCACCGTAAGAATCACAGCTGTCTCTCCGGGGCAGCTGGGGACCTGGGGACCAGGTGAGAGACCTCATGAAGAGAACTACCCCCCCCCCCCCCCCCCCCCGCCGCCCTCCGCCGCCTCCGCGCTTGCTGCTCAGGAAAGCCTCAGCACACTGGGCTGCGAGGGAGGAGGCCACCAGGCCCCACCAGCTACTTCGCTTCTGGCCTTCTTCCTGGTGAGCCCGGGGCAGAAAGACGAGGCTGGGGCAGACGGTGCAAACTTAACCAGCTGAGTGGGGGGGAAAGGAGGTCAGAGGGGGCGAGACGAAGGACCCGGAAACACTCTCCTTGCCGGCCCAGCCTGGCTCAGGCCTCATGACTTTGCAGCTGCGTCACCAAATATAAGTTTCCATGGGAACCCAGGAGAGAAGAGGGGGGCTTTTATTTTAGCATCTGAGTTCACACTCTCCTAGAGAGGAGGCGGCATTGGCCATCTGCTCTTGGGGCCAGAGAACGAGGGGTGTGTACAGGAGTTGGGGAGAGCCTGAGAAGGATGGACGGGTCTGGGATCATGAGGTGCTGACAAAGACCCAACTTCTTAGGCTTTCTAAGGCCTCTTCTAACCCCAGGACACAAGCCTAGTGCCGAGTCCCCACCCCCACTCCCAGGCAGGTAGGAAGACCTGGCCTCATTCTCTCTGCCACCCTAAGCCCCCGACTCACCTGCGTACAAACTTGGAAGTGAATTTGCTAAAGATGCTCCCCGAGGCCCCCCGCCGGCCCTGGCTGTTGCCAGAGGGAGACGCTGGGGTCACACCGTAGGGCAAATTCTGCTGGTCCCGCACCTGCCGGAGCTGCCCAGCGTGGAAGGTGCTTCGACTGGACACGCCCCGGGGGAAATTAGTTCGGTCTGGGGCTCCACCACTGCTGCTGATGTTGTGGGCGGAGGGGGAGGCGACAGGGACACGCTGGGGGGCCGTGCTGTGGGAAGAGAGGTGGGGGTGGGGGAAATGCATCAGGGCACAAGAACGTCATCACCACCGAGCACTTGTGGCATCCTGGGGTGGGAACAGGGGAGGGGGACGCTGGGGCAGAGGCAGCCATCACGGAGGACACAGAAGGAAGGGGTGTGACCACTGAGGACACCAGAAAGGAGGACATCTGGGTGGAGGTGGGAGGAGATGGTTTGGGGGAGGGAGGGAGGCAAGGGAGGATACGTGTGTGGAGAGCAGAACAGGCCAGACAGAAGAGGCTCCTTGGGAGCTAGGCACACTGGAGCCTCAAGGGGACAATGTCGACCAACCCTCAAGGATTGAATCCCTTTGATGCTGACTGTCCCTGGGGTCCTAAGGAAGTCCAGGAAGGCTCAGAACAAAAAGGCTTCCTTCTGGAGCCTCGGGACGGCTTCTTGCATATCTGTTCTGAGAGGGAGAACTGGAGGAAAAGAGGGGCATTAAGCTATTTTTTTGTTCCCTCTACTTCCTGACTGCAGGGGACAGAGCCATTGCTTGTGGCTAAGATGCCAAGAACAGAGCAGGACCCCCGGGGAGCGGGGAGAACTTGTTGGGAGGGGTGGGGCGGGGAGGGGGGGCAGGCTGAGGGCACCAGGTGCGCCAGGTGCCCCAGCACACTTGCCTGGGCCGCGGCACCTCACAGTTACTGTCCGTGGGGGGCAGCCCAGTGGCCTTGTTGGGGTGCACGGAGGCCGACATGGATTTCTGGTGCTGGCGGGGCCGGGCCGCAGAGACTGCGGCGGAAGCGGAAGCCGTGGAGGCCCGGGACCCTGGCATGGTTAGGCTAGGAGACAAAAGCAGCGAAGAGGCCTGGGTTAGGGGTGGGTGGGGGCAGGAGGCTCAGGTTAGGAAGCAAGGGCAGGGCAGGAAGGGCCAGAGCCGGGGAGCCTCGGCAGGATGCAGGTCAGGTCTGGGGAGCAGCAATGGGACTCGAGTCAGAGACCAGGAAGGCGGGGCTGGGAAGCGGAGCACCGGGGGTGAGGAAAGCGAGGCCAAAACCCGGGGGGAGGACACCAAAAGTGCAGAAAAGCCGACGGGCTGGAACTGCCTCTGGGTTGCACTGGTCCCCTAGGAACAAGGATGTTTTGTCGACAGAAAGAGCAGGGTGTTGGGGAATTTTCATTAAGCTCGGAAGAGGAGGAGCCAAGAATGCAACACACCAAGGGATGCTGACGGTCAAGGCTAGGGGACCTCTGTTCTCACGGGCACAGCCGCGGTCACCCTCAACACGGATGCCCCTCAGGTGGGACATCTCTCGGTTCTGCCCTGAGCTGGGGCCACCGAACCAAAGCCTCAGGCACCGGGGCCTAGAGGAGCGCCATTGCTGTGCCCTGGCTGCAGTCGAGAAGCCCGGAGGTGGGGGTGCCTGGCTGGCTCAGTCGCAAGAGCGTGCACCTCTGGATCTCAGGGCCGTGAGTTCGAGCCCCGCGCTGGGTGCCAACATTGCTTAAATTAAATAAATAAATAAACAAACTAGCTAACTAAAAAAAAAAAAAAGGAAAGAAAAAACCCCACCAAATCAGGCGAGAATGCAGCCGAGATGACCACGGAGTCTCACTCGGTGTGCCTGCTGCAAGGAGCAGTCACAGGAGCACAGGGGATGGGAGACTTGGGGTGGGGGCTGGAGAGTGGCAGGGAGGAGGGCTGGTGCGTGGACAAGCTGGACTGGACTGGACTGGACAGAGCCAGGACGGAACTCCAGGGAGCGGGGGGGGGGGGGGGTGCTGACAGACGTCACCGCCGTGAGATGGCTGTGGGCGAGCATGGTAGGCAGGGCCTGGGTCCACTCACCTGTCTTTGCCATTCTGGATGGAGGCCTGGCCAAGGCTGGCCCTCTCCAAAAGGGGGGAATTCCTGCTTCGGTTTGTGCTGGTGGAGAGGACGCTGTTCTGTGGGAAATAAAGGGCAGAGGTGTATCACAGACACCCAAGTGTTCCGTTCACAGGACTGGCTTCGGGAAAAGAAAGGATTCTGCTTTTCAAACTCTTGGGGGTAGGCTCCGTACAGCAAGCAAACATGGCCCCGGAGGCAAGGTCAGGGAGGCAGCTGGAGGGAGCTGCTTGGAGAGGGTGGGCCCCGCTGCAGGAGGGACGCTCACCGTGGAAGGGGTGGGGGTGGTCTTCTTCCTCTCCAGGCCGGGCAAGGGGCTGGCGGGCACTTTGGCTGTGCTGCTGGCCTTCCGCCCTGACTCCCGGTCGTCCTCAGGCCGCTTATTTTCTGCGTTATTACTCTGAGTCTTCTTAGAGTAGGAATTGGACGTGGGAATGGCAGGACCAGCTGCTGGGTCAGAGGGAATGGATAAGGGCGAGGGACCAACTAAGTGCCACGCACACACACGCGCACACACACACACACACACACACACACACACACACACACGGTGCTCTCCTGCAGGCCTGCCAGCAAGCTGGCAAACCCCATTTGAAGTTGAGCGAAGTTAAGTGACTTGCCCAAGGCCATGCTACTAAGACGTGGCTGAAGTGGGACTGAAACTCAGCAGTGTCATCCCAAGCCCCCGGAACCTGTGTCCTTTCAGGAGGGGGTGAGTCCGCCACCTGCAACTCCCCAAAGCACTCACCCTGGTCACTGAAGCGCCGCTGCTTGGGGTTGGCCGAGACGCTACGCTGTACCTTGTGGGAGGGGGAAGGGGCATTGCTATTGGTCAGATCAGCTGAAGGCCGGGGCTTCAAGGTGATGGTGTCACCCTCCAGCTGCAAGCAGAGAAAAAGGAGGTAGAAATCATGTGGAGATGTGCACAGATGGACCCACTTACACACCACCTTGCCCGACACAAATCCTCCCCGGACTCCCATGCGACATACTCCTGCAGGAGCCAGGTGCATCTAAACACTCCTGGAGACACACAGGCCCGGACACAGCTCCTGACGAACAGAGCCAAAGACTCCCGGCCCCCAGCACACGGAAGACCCCCACCCCTAGAGAGGGATACACGTGCCCATAAGAACACACATTCAGACTCCGAAACCACACCCTCCTGCTCCCAGCTAGATTGTTCCTGACCAGGCAAAGGTGAGAACCGAGAGAGGGAGTCCTACACTTCCAGGAGAAGAGCAGGGCGGGGAGGCCAGGAGTGCATGTGGGGACACGCAGATGGTGTGCAAGACCACTCTCCCACACACACCCAGGGACTCACACACAGACGCGGTTACCCAGACGGGCACAAGAACAAACACGAAGCCTCCAGATGAACAGACGGGAGGACGGACATACATGCGCACAGATACAGACAGCCAGACACCAGCGACACAAAGACTCAAGACCCGTATAAGAAAGGCACAGAGACCCACACACCCAAACACCTGGAGACAGACACTTCCAGATGCAGAGGGACACAAACACATGGAAACAGACACGAAGATTTCTCAACAGACAAAGAACTGCTCCAGCCAGACCGACCTAAACCCGGCCTAACCAACACCGACTGAGCCAGATCTACTCACCCGCCTGGAAACCCAACCCAGGCCCAGACCCCACCAGCCTTCCTATTCATTCACTGACAGAGACCAGTGAAAGCAAAGGCCAGAGAGCTTTACCCACCAGAGCTGAGGCTTAAAATTCGTCAGCAGAGAGCACACCTACTCAGAGAGGAGCTTCTGCCCTCAACGGGTGCTAGAAGCACGGGGTTGCCAGTGACAGCAAAGCTGGCCAGCAGGGAATAGAGCAGGGGGCACACACCTCAGAGCTCTTGTAGCCCAGGAGCAGATAGGTGGCCATCACCTCGTTGTACCTCTGGCCCACCAGTGAGTCCTGGATCTCTTCCCGTGTGTAACCCATGGACACCATCAATTCTGCACAGGGGGGACATACAGTTAAGGCTGGTCCTGAGTCCTAGGGAGTTCAACCTCACGGCTCAGCAGATCCTCACCTGTCCGCCGGGGGTCCTTGTAGTCAGGGAGTGGCTCCACATAAGGCTTTAATTCGTCATCTTCGTGACCCACATTCATCCATCGATCTTTCATGATTTGCTGGGGGAGCAAAGGGAAGCGTTAAGGGCAAGGAGGAAGGAGACTCAGCTTGGAGGTGTCCCAAGGAACCCAGAACTTTCCAGTCAGCTGGGCTCCTGGCTGCTCACCTCTAAAGTGCCTCTCTTGCTGGGATTGAGAATGAGAAATTTCTTAAGCAGGTTTTCACAGTCCGTGGACATGTAGAACGGAATGCGGTATTTTCCCCTCAGTACCCGCTCCCGTAGCTCCTATAGTAGGAGAGAAATTTATTATTATTGTTTTTTAGTTTTTTTAATGTTTGTTTATTTTTGAGAGACAGAGAGAGATAGAGATAAACAGACAGAACACAAGCAGGGGAGGGGCAAAGAGAGATGGAGACACAGAATCCGAAGCAGGCTCCAGGCTCTGAGCTGCCAGCACAGAGCCCGACGTGGGGCTCCAACCCACCAACTGCGAGATCATGGTCTCAGCCAAAGTGGAGAGCTTAACCGACTGAGCCACAAAAGCACCCCGAGAAATTTATCATCATTATTATTATTTTTAAGTAAGCTCTATGTCCAACCTGGGGCCTAAACTCACGACCCTGAGATCAAGAGTACCCCTGGTCTACCGACGGAGCCGGCCAGGTGCCCCAGCAGGAGGGAAATTTAAATCACCCCAAGACCAAGGGAAGAAACCTAATATCCAGGCTTCTGAGAGCTTAAGACTTGACCAGGCAGATACACATGAAACACGGTAGGAGACAGAGAGCCGGAGACAAGGCACCTCACCAGAGAGGCACTGAGGTCAAATACGCCGTGCCCGTTAGCTTGACCAGCCTGAGGCCTGCCATCCAAGTGCCTTGGAAGGGTGAATGGACACACAATCTATAATCTATCCCATCCCTAGAGGAAGGAACTGAGGCCATTCCACTGTGTGCAGAAGGCCCAGTGTCTCCTGCCATACCTTTACCCAGCCCTCCTCTGAAGCTCTGGCTTGGGAAAAGGGTAGAGGTGGCAAAGGTCAGAGGTCAGGGGTAAGACCAAAGGGGCTGAGAATGGAAAGGAGAAGCAATAAAAATGACCTAAGCCTGGGGCACGGGGCTGGCTCAGTTGGTGGAGCACGTGACTTGATCTCGGGGTTGAGTTTGAGCCCCACGTTCAGTGTAGAGATTACTTAAAAATTAAATCTATCTATTTTTATTTAGTTTTTTATAATTTATTTATTTTTTATTTATTTAATTTAAGACCTAAGCCTGTGCTTCACTCCACCTTGAGGTTCTGTCCATCAAAAGGCAGGGACCCGCTGACCAGTGTATACAGGATAACTCCCAGGCTCCACACATCCACCTCGGGTCCGTCATACTTTTTGCCCTGGAAGAGCTCTGGGGCAGCATACGGGGGACTGCCGCAGAAGGTATCCAGCTTGTTCCCAAAGGTGAATTCGTTGCTGAAGCCGAAGTCTGCAATCTTGATGTTCATATCAGCATCCAAGAGCAGGTTTTCCGCCTGGGAGGGAAGACGGGAAGATGGAAAATGTTCGGACCGAGCGGACCACGGGAAGGCATCGAACAGGAAGGGGCTGTGGGGGACGGGAGCACAAACAGGAAGTCGTCCCCTGTCTCAGAACGTTCTCCACCAACTCCAGGGCAGGCCTTGAGTCCGCGTGAAGAGGCTGGCCCGGAGGAGGGCAGCGCGGGCCACCCCTCACACGGGCGGCCACGGGAGCGCACGGGGGTCGGCGGGCTCGGAGACGCTGTGAGCTGCGCCGGGCTTCCGCCACGTCGGGCTCAGGTTAATCGCGGTCACGTCTGCTAGGACTGGGGGGCCAGGCGCCTGCGAGATAGTCCACACTCTACCGTCTCAGGGAGAGAGCGGAGTGGGCGCGCGCCTGCAAAGCAGCTGTGGGGCAGCTGCGGGACACTCAACGTCCCTCCCTCGGTCGGCGGCCGGAAGGGCCAGCACAGCCCGCGGCTCTCCTGGCGCGCCCGGCAGCACTGGAAGGTGACGTGCCCAGCGAGGAGATGGCAGAGACCCTCCGTTCGCTGGCCGGCTGACCTCTAGGTCCGGTCGTAAGGCCTACAGCGGAAGCAGCCCCAAGGGCTTCCTCATCATCCCCAAAAAATTAAAGGCTAGAGTTTCCCTGAACTCTCAGGGCCTGATGGTTAGGTCACCGTTGACAGGGGGTGAACAACCCAAACCTGACTCAGGGACAGGGGACGAGGGCACGTCTTACCTTTAAGTCTCTATGAACAATAAACTTCTGGTGACAGTACTGCACAGCAGACACTATCTGGAAGGAAGGAAGAAGGGTTAGGCGAGGGGCACCCGAGGGCGGGATGGCGGACCTGCGATCCGGTGACCTAGTTCCAAGCTGCCACATAGATAAGCAAAGCCCGAAGGACCCTCCACAGCCCACTTAGAGCCAGGCAGCTCCTCCTCCTACGCCAAATCCCAAAGGCCAGAGGTGGGGCCCACACTCCGCACAGGGAGCCACACCCACCTGGCGGAATTTGGCTCGAGCCTCTTTTTCTTTCATCCTGCCATGAGCCACCAGGTAATCAAACACCTCTCCTGCAAGACACAGGGGTGGGGTCTAGGTCGGAGCGTACCGGGGCCGGGGAACACGGGGGCCCGTGGGAAGAGGTGGTTCCACACCTACCTCCGCTAGCGTACTCCATGACAAGGTAGAGAGTTTTTTCAGTCTCGATCACTTCAAATAACTTAACTGCAACAGAAAGGGCCAAGCCGGGAGTCAGAGAAGTAGGAGGGGCCACACGCTGAGCCCTAACGTGAACAGGGGCATCCCGGGGATGAAAGGTCCCCCCACCCCGCCCCTGCGACGAGGGCAAGCTCCTCTCGTGGCAGCCACACCGCTAAGAAGAGCCCAGGGTGCCAGGGGCAGGGCTGGATCTTGAGCTGGGCATCCCCAGAGGCATCCTCAAAGACTCCCGACTCCAGAAAGCACTGCCTCGGGGAGGGACACAGGCTGGGAAGTGGAGCCGTGCTGTGGAGGAGGGAGGAAGGAAGGAACGGCATCTGGTTCTCACCTATGTTGGGATGATTCAAAACCTTCATTATTCGTACTTCGCGGAATAGCTGGAAAATAAAATACCAGGGGTCACGCTTGCTTCACTTGCTCCCCTCAGGTCCCCTCCAAACGGAGCCACCGTTTGAATTCTTTTCCCAAGAGAGAAAACAGGCGGAGGAAAGAAATGGGGCAGCCGTCCAGGTCCCCCATGCCTGTCCCCGATGGCTGAGAAGTAGGTGAAGGGGAACGAGAGCAGAAGCGTCGGCAGGAGGAAAGCTGGGCTCCAGCGACTTGCACCCTGGGGTTCAGCATCTGGCTAAAGCGGCCAAGTGTCCTCTGTTGCAGTCTCCCCAAATCCAACCCCCAAAGAGCAGACGGGTTTGGCTGGGTGCCTCTGAAGGAGGGAGCGTGAGCCCATGTACATGAATATTCAGAACCAGGGCTGCTGCTAAAGTTCAGTGACAAAACAGCCTCCAGCTTGGTCTGTGTGAAGGGGTGGGGGCTGGCAGGGGGGTCCCCACCGTCTTCTGGTTTACAGAAGTCAGAGGGCTCTGCACTGGTGGGCAGGCCCTTCTCTCCTGGGCCTCTGGGGTGGTGACAGAAGAAGCCGCTCCTATATATAGCCGATGCCAATTTTAATCAAGCCCACCTCCACACACTCACGCTCTCTTTGTGAAACAAAATCAGGGACTCCAAACCATGTATTTCCATAAAGAAAGATGACAGAAACGAACTCCATCCCCTCTGCGGGGGCCAGAGAACTGGAGGTGGGATCTTGGTAACTTCCAGGCCTCACCGTTTGCACAAAGAGCAGAAGTAGTTGTTTGCATTTTGTTGTTTTTTGGGGGGGTGGGGGTTGGGAAGGGGAGGAGAGGTCTCTCCAGGACCTCTGGAGATAATTCAGGATATAGTTCATGGAATAAAGTGAACACGGTTTTTTTGTCTTTTGTTTTCCCTTTAAGGAGGTCCGAGAGCTTTTGTGAGCTGAAAAGGAAGAGACGGGCTTTCCAATCTTCAGGAATCTGATTCTGAACTTGGCTCCCTTTTCACGTTAGAGCCCAGGTTTCTCTTGCTTTCTTCCCTGGTCCAGCAGTTGTCTTGGATGAGAGGCAAAAAGTCCTGGACGCCACCTCAGGGGTGGTAAGCAACACTGAAATGGGGCTGGAGGCAGCTGCCTGGGTTCTTCCCCTGAGGGCACCCATTTGGCCTGGAAGGGACGTTCTCTGGGAGAACATGGAGTTTTCGGAGCTCAGCTGAGAACCCTGAGGGGGCTAGATTCTTCAGTGTTGTCCTTCCTACGGATCACTGCTGGGATCAGGTTTAAACAGAGTGATTCGGCCAGAATCAGACTGGCCTTGGTAACAGAGTGTGTTAAAAGGCTTTTAAATTGGCTACGTTTGTCCGGGATTGGTGCCTTCCAGCCAGTCAGGAAGAGGCAAGGAGGAAAAAGAGGTAGGAAATAAGATGGCCAGGCTGACTCTGGCAGTTATCATATGGCAGGCTGGACCGCACCAAAGACCAAATGGCCCACACCAAGCTGGCTCCTACTCTGTAGGCTCTGAGCCAACATGTCAAGAGTAGCCCTCTTTCCCTTTCTTCGGGAAAGCCCCAAGCAGGAAAGCCCTGGTGATGACAGCAATGTTTCCTCTGAACCAAAGAACCTTGAGGGGATCCCGGGGCTTGAGTGAGCATCAACCAGGAAACACTTTGCTTTTGACTGCCAGCGTGTCAAGGCACCTCAACCTCCACCCCGTAATTCTGTGAACGCCTCTCTCAATACCAGCCCCCAAGCCCTAGTCCTAAGCTTCTCAATCTCACTGTAGTTGACTGTTAGCATGAGGTTATGCCCTCTCTTAAATAATAGGGTGCTCCTGAAAAGAGAATTTCAGCTTACCTCGTGAGAGAACCAGGTGAAGCAAGATCAGAAAATCTGAGCCAGGGTCAGCTGGAGTATGGGGGCACAAGGAAATCTGACTGACCTGAACAGGGGAGGCTTTTGGGGAGCCAGACAGGAGACTTCCTCTTTCCCCCAACTGCTGGAGCCCAGCATGCGAGGAGAGGGCAGAGAGTGTCCAGTTCTATGTCAACCCATCACTGGCAAGCTGTCTCATTCTGCAAATCAAAGCCTCCTTTTCGCGTTCCTACCAGCTCTTCATAGTTTCCTGACTGGGGGGGGGGGGGGGGGGTGTATGTGTTCCCACCTGGAGGACTCCCCTGATCAGCTAAGACTGACCTCAGTTTCCCACTGTAAATAAAGGAGGGAAGAAAAAGTTCAACCTCATCTAGCGAACACTACATGTGGATGACTCTGTGACTTTTAGCCAAGAGAAGCCTAGGAGTGAGAAGGCAAACTGGGACTACCTGTCCTTTATCTGCACAGACTGTCAGGGGCTTGAAACTGGAGTCGAGCTTCTAAAAACCCAACCTTCCATACTCATCCCCTAAAAGGCTGCTGGCACAGAATCTGGTGGCAGGCTCCCTGCCCCCTCTTATCCCTGTACTTCTAGAGCCACTCCCCTGGATCGTTCTAGATCTTGGAATCACCAAACGCATGTTTCTAGAAATGGCTAGGAACGTTGTGTTTTTGCATAGGGCCACAGGCCAGCAGATGACACGATGCAGGAAGTAGGTCAGACAGGCCAAATGGCAGGGAAGGGCAGAAAGGCTTCTAAAGAGCCAGTGCCCGTGGCCAGGAAGCCTACCCAGGGGGAGTCAATGCAGTGGATCCCATCAGAGCCCCACAGGTAGCAGAGCCACAGAGCACTGGGGACAGTGAAAAGACGAAGAGATTTTTAAAATGGGGATTCAAGGGGGAGGCCCACACGGGATCGCTGACCCCTGATGAGAGGTTTAGAAAGGAACAGAAGATGTTGTATGCTTACTTTCTGGAGGCTGGAGGAGTTCAGTTGAGTCTTGTCAATGATCTTCACAGCTACCTGCACATGAGACAAAAAGCCCAAGTTTCCCTCTCTGAACAGGAGAGACCCAGGACTCGACTCTCCCTCCTCCTCTAACCCCATCCCCGTCAACACATCTATCTGTCCAGATTTCATTTCCAGCTGACAAATAAGAGGTGGCTGTGGCAGCAGTCCCACCGCTACCTCCTGGGTGCCAACAGTTGGGGGGTGCGGCCACGCCCCACGGCCCGTCCCCAGAGCTCACCTCCTTCCCGGTCAGGATGTGCCGGGCCAGCTTCACCTTGGCGAAGTTGCCCTTGCCGATGGTCTTAAGGAGCCGGTAGTTGCCGATATGGGGCTGCTCGTCAGCAGAGGCGGCTGAGTTGCGGCCCCGCAGCATGTTGGACTTACTGCTGGGCTTGGGGTCAAGGTGTCCCAAGGTGGGCTGTGGGGTGGAAACACGCACACCTTTCAGGACGCTGACTTCTCAGTTCCCCTTATCGTTGCCCTTAGCTCTCCGCAAAAAAACCTAAGAGGCTGGGGCGGAGGTGGGTGGGGAGGGGCGGACGGCAGGGGGCTGGCAGGCAGGCAGAGTCAGAAGGCAGTGGGGGGAGGAGGAGGAGATAAGGAGCGGTGGTCTCCAGTGCCAACATCCCGTGGGCGTGGGAGCCCGGGCCCTGCACCGCAGGGCGGTGCAATCGGCCCTTAACAACCCACCAGCCCTCCACGTCCTGCGGGAGAGCGCCTCCTACTGCTCGCCCGGCTGCCTCTTCACGCCGTGAGGCTGCGCAGCAGAACATCAGAATTCCTTCCCGGCACTCAGCGCCATGCCGCCCTTCACCTTCACCTTTAGCATTTGTCACTTTACACCGATTTGCCGTCCATCCCGTTGAGACGGGAGCGCATGAAGGCGGGCGTACGTCATTTACTCACTGATACATCCCAGCCCCTACACGATCTGAATTCTGGGAGATGCTCACTCAAACACCTGCGCAACGAACACGCCGAATGACAGGGTCTGAGCAAGGCAACCGTCTGCCCTCCCGGGACGGCCCGCAGCTCGGGCCAACGGTGTGAGGACGCAGAAATGACAGCAACGGCACTGAACAGCTCCGCACACGTGACACAAAAAGGGTGCAACCCAGACGAACGCACACGTGTCCACGAAGACTTGTGTGTTCCTCAGAGGGCTAAACCCGGAGTCACCGTGTGACCCGGCAGTGCCACTCCCAGGTGCAGCACATCAGAGAAGTGGAAACAGACGTCCACACAAAAACTCATACACCAGTGCCTGCTGGGAACAGCCCACATTCACAACAGCCAAAAAGGGGAAACAACACAAACGTCTGTCAGTTGGCAAACGGACGGACACATTGCAGGATATCCACGTGGTGGAATATTCGTTGGCAATCAGAAGAAATGAAGCAGTGACACGCGCTACAACACGGACAGACCCTGAAAACCTTCCACTACGTGAATAAAGCTGGTCACAAAGGACCACGTATTGTATGAGCCCATCTATTTGAGATGTTGAGAACAGGCAAATCCAGAGAGACGGAAAGATCAGTCTAGGGCTGAGGAGGGTGGAGATTTAGGGGGGACAACTAAGGAGTATGAGGTTTCTTTGAGAACGAAAATCTCCTAATGAAATGTTGATTGTGGTGACGGATACACAGCTCTGTGAATTTACTCAAAGCCAGTTACTTGTACACCTTCAATGGGTGAATTGTGGGGCGCCTGGCTGGCTCAGTTGGTCGAGTGTCCGACTCTTGGTTTCGGCTCAGGTCACGATCCCTGGGTGGTGGGATCGGCCCCACGTTGGGCTCTGTGCTGAGCATGGAGTCTGCTTAAGGTTTTCGCCCTCGCCCCCTCTGCCCCTCTCCTTGTGCACACTCTCAAATAAAAGTAAAAGTAAAAAATAAAATAAATGGGTGGACTGTATGGCATGGGAACGGGTGAATACAAGTGCTGGGAGTCTGGTCTGATCTTGTTTGGAGCCCCACTTTTACTCTCAAAGACCACCAGATGCCCTCACTCCCACATACTGGGGCAAAATGCGGCCAGAGCCTCGTCCTAGAACCATCCAGAGCTACCTTGACAAGTCTGTGTGGAGACAGCGTGGAGGAGAGCGGGGTGACCAGAAGCGTGTGAGTCAAAGTTCTTCCTTTCATGGCCCCCTGGGGCTGTAATGAAGCCCTTCAAAACCACAGAGGAAAGAAATGACTTGCTACCACCCAAAGAACTGTCCAGGGTTTCTCGAAGAAGCTTGCTTCCCTAACCAGACGCTTTCAAGGCAGAAAAACAATAACACAAAGCAAATACCCTGCTACTGACGGTTCCCCCTTCTTCCTTGCCATCAAGGAAGGCCTTTTTTCTCTTTGCATGGTAGCTGCTGGCTGATTTGGGGTAAACTGTCTGACTCGGATCCTGAAAGCTCATGGATTTAGGCCTTCGAGGAGAAAAAAGACCCCATGCGTATGGCAGCTTTTGAAGGGAAAGGTTCCTGGCATCTCAGCAGAGTCCCTTTTAACCTCTTTTGCCCTTTAGGGAGTGTTCTCTCTCCTGCAAGTCCTCACCAGTCAGGTCCTCAAAGCCTTTGCTGTCTGCCCACTCCAGCCCACCCAACTCTCTTGGCCTCTGTGCTTCAGACACCCGGTTGCTCACTTAAACCTGGTTGGTCCTCAGTGTTTGCTAGAACAGATTTTCTTTTTCTTTCTTTCTTCTTTTTTTTTTTTTAATGTTTATTTTTTTGAGAGAGAGTGCAAGCAGGGGAGGGGCAGAAAGAGAGAGAGGGTGAGGGATAGAGGATCCCGAGCAGGCTCCGCGCTGACAGCAGAGAGCCCGATATGGGACTCGAACTCACAAGCCATGAGATCATGACCTGAGCCAAACTCGAGACACTCAACCGACTGAGCCACCCGCGGGGCGCCCCTAAGACCAATAGGTTTTCAAACATCTGTTTTTTACCCTGCCAAAGCAACCGTAGGGTTCACATCCCTTGGAGACAAGGACATTCCTCGGCCCTGCTGGTACTTGCCTTTGGCTCAGTCTACCAAAGGGTACCCTGAGCCCCGTCCATCAGGGTCCTGAAGGTCTGGCCTCCATGGCCTACCTCTTCTCAGTCCCATCCTCCCAGCAAGTGCTGCTAGACTGTCTGCTCTCTACCTGGCCTGCCTCAGAGGGCGTGACAGGGGAGACCTTCCCTCTGCCCTAGCTCTCACGAGAGGAAGATGGGTGGGAAAGTGTCCTCGGCAACCACCAATTCACCTCCTGACTTTGTCCCTCCCCTCTTTTCTGAGGATCCGAGGACTTGGCAGACTCCAAGTCCTCAAAATTTGTAACAGGAATTTAGCGTACACTTGAAGGTTTGGGCCCTCTGCCCCTCTGAAGCCAAATCTGGGAATCCTACTGTCCTTCTTGACTTCTGCTCTGCCCATCCCTCTTGGTGTCCCTGGCTCCAGGGGCTGGTCACTGCGGTACAACAGGATGGCTTTCCCCGCCAGGCTCAGCTGCGCACTGGGCCTCAAAACGTCAACTAAACACAAGAGGGGCCCTGCCATCCACCTCCCTCCTTTCAGGGGTCGAGAGGTGTGGTTACGAGTGCAAATGCCAGAGACAAATCCTAAATCTGCCAATTACTCAACACATGCTAACTTTATTATTATCAACACCACCCTTAAGAGGGAGATGAGAGTACAAAGGGTGAAGGAAACCATCCAAAAGATGACCAGTGCACGGTGATTCCACACATCTGGGTCAGGAGATGGTCTAGCGGGGGCCAAGGAGCTCTGCCCAGCAGAACTAGGTTCAAGTCCTGGCTCCCCTACTTACTGGTATTAGTTTTCTCATCTGTAAAGTGGTGATAAAATATTCCCAACTTCACCTGAGGTGAGAGAACACACATAAAATGCTTTATCCAGTGCAGCATGAAGAGCGACCCGTATCGCAATTATTTTTAGTTCCCAAATACTATTGCCTTTGTCCACAAGACTTCCACCTCTTAGTGGAGCCCTCCTAGCCTGCACCAGCACCTCCAGCCTTCACGGGAGGCGACTAGACAGGACAGCCGTGAAGGGCTGGTTCCAAGCCGGGCATCCAGAACAGAGGGAAGGTTCTGCTTGTCCAGGACCCAGAGAAGCAGAGAACAGGGGCTGTGCTCTTTGATCCCCTGCTCCCAAATTCACCCACTCCCCTTTCAGGACCGAATCACCCAACTCTCAGGACTCAAAAGAGCGTAGCCGTCCCTCCCTTTCGCCTCTTCTCTGAGACACAGCAGGGATGGGGGGGGGCCGGGGTGAGGAGAGCCCAGGGGAGGAAGTGAAGAAAGGAGAAAGGGAGTGGAGAAAAGAGAAAGTCTCCAGTAGAAAACGTTTCTTGGACCGAGGCCCCATGTGAGGTGGCCGCCCTGAAGGAGAAAGTGGAGGTAAGGGCATGGAGACCGTCTGTCTCTTCCACGGTCCTGACTAGGCCCACTCAGCGTAGACCCAGATCTCACCACTGTGTGGGGGGCTGGGGACTGGCTGCCCTTCCAGGCCCCCCCCACAGCCCCCAGGGTTTCGCTAAATCCACACTCTTCCCTCCACCTCTGTCCTCCTTGCTCACAGTAAGGTAGGAACACCAGACATCCCCAAAGCTCTGGCCCACAGCGTACCACAGGCAGACCCTAAAAATCTGAGCATGTCTGTTGCAAGTTGACAGCATGGCTCTCAGGCAGCTTTTGGAAAGAACAGGGGGTTGCCCTGTGAGACAGTATCTGGGACCAAGGGCAGACCACACAGGTTACTCAAGCACGCTTGACTCAGAAGCAGGACTTGAACCGCTTCGGGGGCTCAACAGATGGTGGAATGTAGAACCCAGGGAGAAGAGAAAGGGCCTTCTCTCCAGTGGGCCCTTCAACCTGGGATCTCCAAACTCAGCCTTAGGCGTGTTGCCAGGTTCGCCCGGAAGACAGCCTCCACCCCGGAGGCCCAGCGCTGACTCAGGTAGGCAGGGCCCCTTCCCTAATGCTGGGGGCTCCTACCAACAGTTCTCCCCGAGCACAGTGCTCCCCGAGAACGGCTCATGCTGTGGGGCTGGGCATTCAGGCCTGGCCTCAAGTGTCCTGAGACTTCCCCAGGACTCGGAAGGGTGACAGGCAGGCACTCCCTGGCCAGAGGCACAGTATGCCTGGGCCCCGTGGGAGGAAGAAAAGGGTCCCCTGGGCACTGGCCCCGGGCGGCCGGCCGCCCCAGATCCCAGTCTCCCACCGGCGCGCCCTCCCCCTGATTCTCCTCTCACCTGGGGGGCGCCTGCTGACTCAACCCGTGGAGACTCTTCTGGTATTTGCCCCCTCTTCCCTTCCCAGCCAGTGCCTCTTTCCATGAATTTTACTACCTGTGCTAGCGCCTGGCTCCACTTAGCAATTCTTTAAAGATCCTGTGTTTGGGTGGGAGGGAGGAGGGAGGATGGGGGCAATCCTACAGCAGAGAAGGGGAAGACATACCCGGCTGGAGAAAGGGACAAGGACTACCGGCAGCTTCCATTCAGCGGAGCCCACAGCAGAACCTGTCAGGCAGCGAGGGCAAAGTACAGAGGCCGGGAAGAGCCAGGCCCAGGGCGGGGGCCGCCGGCTCTGCCAGCCACCCTTACTCAGCCGAAGCAGGCGACACCTTCCACCACCTCCTCAGTGAAAAACAGTGAAGCAGCCAGGCCCGAGCGGCTCCTGCCTGGGAACCTGGACTGTGTCGCAACCGAAACCACCAGTAGCAGAGGGAGACCGGGCTTGGCAAGGAGAGCAACAGGGACGAGAAGCCCCGCAGCTTCCCGCAGGCCAGGGCCCGGTGGCCAGAAAAGGCACGCAGTCCCAGGACACTACACCGGGAGCAAGGTGGGAGGAAAGGGGCAGGAAGGGAAGGGGAAGGAAGGCAGACAGAGAGAGAGAAAGAGGCGGGTTTAGATCAACTTCCTTCTCCCTTCCCCTCCCCCTCCCCGGAAGCGGGCTGCCCCGCCCTCCCCAAGGTGCTTTGCCGGGTAACAGCTGGGAGAGGGTGAGGAGCCTCACTCCAGCCAGGGCGGTCATAAAAGTCCTTATCTCACCCGCAGCAGGTGGGACCTGGGTAGGGGCTCCGATTGGCTGGGAGGCGTGTGCGTGAATCAGGCGTGCCGACCCAGAGAGCGGCAGCCTTGCTGCTGGACCGGCAAACTACCCGCCGAGAACAAGGCGGGGGTTAAGCAGAAACCAGCAATCCAACAGTGGCAGATGGACCTCCTGCTTCACAAAAAGCAGTGTTTAACTTAGAAAACGCATAATCCACTTAGACATAAAATATTCTGGACATCATTTCAGGGAGTTCTGGGACCCCGTGAAGAAGCCCCTTTAGAGGTCGATGGGTTCTAGACTAAAAACCTTCGTCACTGATACAGAATGAGGCATTTAATCCTACAACTTGCCCAAAAGATGGAGAACCAACCAAATGTCCCTCTGAGTCCCTTCCAGCCCTGCTTCTGGGACTCCATCCCTAGGTTCCTGCCTAACCTCCAGGAAGTCTCCATCACCGCCCCCCTCCCACCCCAATGATACTGTTTTAAGAACTTGGAGGGCTGGGGGCAGCAGGGATGCTGGAGCTCATGCCTTCCCCCTGCAAAGCCCTGCTGTCTGGGCACCTGCTTAACATGGAGCTCCTGGAGACCCCCCTTGTCTGAGTTCTGAGTCCTGGGCACATCTTTCTTCTGGCTCCCAGATCTACTTCGAATTCCTTCCATTTCTCCGGTTGGGATCTTTCCCACTAAGAAACTCTTGAGAGATCTCATGCTGGTAGGCCATAAACCCCTCTATGGAAGGGCAAACGAAGGCTCCTCTGTGCACACCACCCCCCCCTGCCCAGCACCTGAGCACAGATCCCAGGGAGACCACACTACTCAGTGTTCACCTAACACATGAGCCCTGGCCAACAGATTTGATGTTTCTGACACTACCTTCTGCTGCCACGTATTTCCTACGCTCCCCACCCTTATAGGTAGCATCCTCACGTTACATGTGAGAAACTGAAGCACAGGTGTGAGACTTGCCCAAGGTCCCATGGCCTCCCAGCACAGAGCGGGACTGGAGCCCAGGGCTTCCGTGTCCACGCCACCACTTGCCTGTTCCTCACGGTCCCCTTTGTTGGCTTCTCATCAACCCTTCTTGATGCCTGATCTGTCTTATTTCTCCCCAAAGAAGGTAAGTCCCTGGCTCTGCCTCTCCATGCTAGGAGGAGGGGAGAGATGCCCAGGGCAGCAGGAAAGCCAGTGTCTGGCTCAGGCCATTGCCACAGGGCTATTGTGAGGGTGTCCCCAGGGGGGCCCGTAGCACGCCCTGCTCTCACCCCTCTGGACCCTCGGCTCGGGCTTGCCTGCGACCACTCAGAGGATCAGACAGGATCAAATGGCTTCATTTTTCTAGTCCCTAGGGTTTTGTAATGTGACAGAAGGACTGTTTCCTCAATCCTGTTTGTGGGAAGCAGTAAGGGGTTCTGTAAACTGAGGAAGTACCGAGCTAACACAGAGGCTGGGGAGAAATGGGTATGACTGAGCTGGCAAGTCACGTGGACGTGGTGAGTCGCTAGTTCTTTCACCCTTCCTCCCTCACTGCATCCAGGAGCCTTCCTTGCATCCTTTAGTCCTGAGCAACTGTCACCCTCAACTGCCAAGAGTCAATAAACCAGAGGAGCATTGTGGGTAGGAGACATCGTATAAGGCTTCGGTAAGCACTCACCCGTAGAGAGGTGGGATGCGTCCTCCTCACCCCCAAATTACTCCCCCAGGGGGACCCCCCATGTTCCCTTAATGCCCTGGTGTGGAAGGGAGGTGGTACCGTGTCAAAAGGTTGCTCCCTCTTTCCGGCCACGGCAGATGCCTCCCCCATAAAGGAGACCTGCGGGGACCTGCGGGAGCCTACGGCAGAAGCACAAAGTCAAAAGCAAGGTGGTTCACTGCCCTTTAGCTCTTTGAGCTGCAAGTCTCACCCCAAGGCAGGGAGACCAGCACTGCGGCCTGGGCCAGGAGGGGAGCGGCCTGGAGGCCTCAAAGCAGCCACGGCAGAGCTCAGCAGCATGTGCCTGCGAAGAGGTCAGTACCGACCCAGCACCTCCAGCTCGCTCCCCTTCACACACGAGAGCCACAATGCCATGGGCGTGCCTCAAATCTCCTGCCTTTGCAGCCACTTGAAATGCTGGGCTCTTCCCCAAACAGGTGGATTCTACTGAGCAACCAGAGCTTTGCAAGTGTCCAGTACCTACCTCATCCCTGAGAATTTGCTCACTGGGGTCTTGGGCTCGATCTCAGTCCCCAGTTACCACTGCTGACTCAGCAAGCCTCTGTTGAGTGCCTACCTCTGGAGCCAGGGCCAGTTGCAAAGTTCAGAGAGAGCTGGTTCCTGCCTTCCAGGAGTTTAGAGGAGGGAACTGTCTAGTAGATTCACCACAGTATCTCTGCTTACTTAGCAAAGGAGGCGGGAGAGCACGGCAGAGCTCCAGGCGGGTCTGGGCCGGGAGCCCTGCCTTTGCTCCTTACTAGTTCACCGAGCACGACCAAGATTCCTTGACTTCTCTAGATCTCAGCTTCCTCGTTTGGGACATGTGGACACCAGCTGCACCCACTTCACAAGATCGGCATGAAGACAAAATGAAGAAACCCACGCCAGTGTGGACCACAGCACCCATTGTGCAGCGAGGTCTTGACCACATTTCCTACGATCTCATTTTACTTTCGGGGAGGGACCTGCTTCCCCTCTCAAGGAGTCCTCTGAGCCCTGAGAAGAGCTGTCATCTGTCATCGCTACAGACTTGACCACAAACACCAGCGCAGTAAAGCTGGTATTGCTTCTGGAATAAGGAAAAGTCCAATTTCTACCACAGCTGGGTTGTCGGGCAAAAGGACCCTCTTTCCTAACATAAAACCACTCTTGCCAAGGGGAGCGGGTGAATGAGAAGGCAGCCACGCCTCCGGCCTCTAAGGAGCCCAGAAGAGGAGGAAGGTGTGCCTGCTCTTCCCTTCCTCATGGGTTCCTTAACTCCTTCCTCCCAGAAAAGGTCCAAGAAACAGCCGACATACCAGTACCACATGGTGCCAAGGGCTGGGGGAAGCTCTCGTTGCCAGCCTCACACTCCACTCGGCGCCGCCCGTACCAGTGGGTTCCCGTAACCATGGAGACCAACAAGTTCCTCCATATCACAGGAGAGTCAGCCTGCCAGCAGCCCGGGGCTCTGGGGGAGGCAGGAGACAGCCTGCAGCAGAAGGGTTTGGCTCACTTTACAGAGGATTGATGGAGACCAACCAGTGCGGCTGAGGTGTCCGGGCCTCCCTCTTCCTTCCTGTCCTTTGCCTAGTAGTTTCTGTTTCTGTGTGGCACGCTGTCCGGCTGGACGCGGCACGGTGGGAAGGGGAGTCACTCTGGAGTCACAGGTCCGCGGTGGGACCCCAGCCCCACCACTCTGGCTGCCGGCTGGGAACGGTTCGAACCGTGGCGTGTAAGCGCCACCCAGGCGCACGCACACCAAGGGCAAGGCTCCAGCTATCACGTAACGTCTTCTTTTGAAGGGATCCAGGGCAGTACACGCTCTCATCCCTAGGTTAGCCCAAATCCTTTTGTTCAAAGAATCAGCCCAACACCTTCGCAGCAGAGAGTGATCTCTCCCTTCTCTGGCTCTCACAGCGCCCTGTCGGTACCCATTCATCTCTTGTGACCGTGCGTCTCCACGCCTGAACCTCCCGGAGCTCTGAGGGGTCAGAGACGGCGTCTCGCTCGCTTTCGTACGCCCTCGGTGCCTAAGGGTGCCTGTGCCCGGCTGGCCCACGTTGAAATAGTTGAGGAATAAAAACGGTGCCAGTTTTTGATCCTTACAGCCACCCTCTTGGAAGCCAAGACAAAGGCAGAAGGAAGATCAGAACCTCTTGCCAAAGACCCTTTTCTCCTCTTTCAAGGCAGCTGCTGCCCTTTGAAGTTGCTGGCTACCGTCTGGCCTTCCCACCAGACAACGCTCTGAAGGGAGGGCCCTGGTGTGTTCACGGCCCACAACAATGCCTCTAGCACAGAGCAGGAGTATTCGATAGGTACTGAATGAATACGTGCGTATGAATGAATAAAGGAGGAGATGTGTGGGGGCATCTTCATGACGGTCCCTGGGACCCACACCAGTAACTCCCATCTGTGTCCTCTGCAGACAACACCCAAGCGGGCAGGAAGCCACGAGACCCCCTCTCCCAAGAACGGAGGACATCTATGGAGTGTTCTTTCCATTCACAGGCTTTCTCAGGCGGTGACGAGGCCCTCGGTGCTCCTTCCTCACCCAAAGCTGGAGGTAAAGGTGGTCACCAAGGTGAACTGGAGGCAGACTCGGAATACGGGCACAGCCAGGGATGGGACGGCCGACGCCCACACGCTCCCATCCCCGACCCCCTCAAACCAGCCCGAGCCTTCCTTTCACCACAGACGGGGAGCCCTCTCCTCCAAACTTCCTGATGCCCAACAACCACTGGGCCCTCCCGCTTAAGACCCAACTCTCTACCTCTTCACATTCAATCCCACCACCGCTTGGCCATCAAAACCACTGTGTCTTGCTGGGGCGGTGCGATGCGGCTCGAGCCATTCTAAGAGCTACCGATTTGGGGAGGTGACCGTGACTCGTAGGGGACACTTACTGTGTGCCACACTCAGACAGCTCTGCTTTAATATTTCCTCCTTGGACCAACGTCATGACTGTAGGGCCCTGTCAACCCCAGAATGCCAAAACGATTCACCCATACACACCTGCCTCCTGTCCTGCTGCACAAATCGGCATTCCCCCCTGCCCCCCCCACCCCTCCCCAAGCTGCCTCCTGTTACAGAAAAGCAAAGGAACTAAAAACGGCAGCTGGGGAGCTCAGTTGACTCACCCGGCATAATCATCTCCTCCCAGAATCTCCCATCTTCTCCTGGGGTTTTTGCCAACACAAAGTAAAAAAGAAGCACGAGATCTTAAAAAAGAAAAACAAAACAAAAACAACAACAACAACAAGAAAAAAACCTCTCTCAGCATTTATGCAACAGCCTTTCTACCTGGGTGCAGATTTAACCCCTTGTCTCTGTCGTTTCCAACATGGTTTTCTTATAACTTTTTTTTTTTTTTTTTTTTTTTTTTTTTTTGCTGAGGAGCAGATCCAGCCCCAGGCTGGGAAACAGGCCTTCTGGGTCCTGTCCAGTTCCAGCTCCACACTGGAAGGTGCTGAATAAGACATGTGCCTCCTTCCACTGCAGCTTCCCCTGGAAGTGGAAAAAAGACTGCCTTCCTACTCCTCCGGTTTCAAAGAGGGTGTTGGAGGAGGAGGAGGAGGAGGAGGAGGAGGAGGAGGAAGTATCAGAAAAAACACCGGGCTGACGCTTGCTGCCCCAGAAGTCACCACGGCCAGGGGTCAGAGCTCACGCAGGAGAAGAAGTAAGAGAAAGCACCTAAGGCTGTCACCGCCTCGCAACCGTTCCCACCTGGCCGGGCTGCCGTGTGGCTGTTCCACTTACAGGACCATCAAAAATCCAACCGGCCGCTCTCTGCACGAGCAAACCAAACCCCCGCCGGGCTGCGCCCGCTCACAGGCCGAGGCGTCATCTTCCTCCTCCAGCAGATCGTCAGGAACGCAAGCGGGTGAGGGCCGCCGAGCTGTTTCCGGCGCCTCCTGACAAGGAGTCCGATCAGCTAAAATTAAGAATTTGGACTCACTCGTCCCTTAGAGCAATCACGGGAGCGAGTGTGGCTCTCAGACCACCTTTCTGGGTGGGAAGTGGCGTCTGTGTTTTTGTCTTTGTCACTTGATATCCAGAAGGACAACTTACTTTTTCTAATAGACGGTGCGACAGCACTACAAACTGAGAGCGCTTCCACAAGGCACATGCAAACAAACCTGCTGCAGCACGTTAGCCAAGGGATCTCCAACTTACCAAAAGTTCCGTTCGTTCGGAGAAGGAACAAATGGTGGCTGTCTCAGGCCGGCTTGTGAGGGCCCACCATTGTGTCTGAAGCAGTGGGTTATCCGTACGTAAGATGCGAACCATAGTCCGGAACAGGAAAATTAACTCAGTTCTACCTCGGGACCCAGGAACGTATCTTTGCTCCCCACAAGCAGCACGGGCAGCAGAAACCAAGGCTCGGTAACCTTCAAACCCTGGGTGAGGGCCTAAAACAAGAGGACCTGAGCTGGCGGAGGGGGCTTCAAAGCATCCGGCATGGTTGCGTAGGAGGGAGGGAATGCGAAATGAACCCAGGCAGAGGTGAGAAAAGAGGCTGGAGTTTCAAAAGGAATTTTGAGTGGGTACTGCCTTCTAGGAGAGAAGGGATAACTACGAAAGACCAGGTAGGAGAACTTCCAGTTCCAGTTGGAGAGAGAAGAAAAGGGAACCTGGGACTGTCCCTTGACACATCAGGGGCCAGTGTTCTTTAGAACAGTCTCTTTGTTTGGCACCTGAAGCTGGGGATGTACTTCCTGTAAAAGTCACTGGGCCCACTGCTGCCACTGTGGCCTCAACCCTGGGACTGCTGGACCCTATTACTAAGTGGCCATGACCTGGGCAGGTGCCTTGGCTAGCTGGCCAGATGTTTGGAAGAGGACTCATTTGTCAGAAGTTAGGTGGACTGGGCACCTGGGTGGCTCGGTCGGTTGAGCGTCCGACGTGGGCTCAGGTCATGATCTCGAGGTGCATGAGTTCAAGCCCCACATCGGGCTCGCTGCTGTCAGCCTGTCAGCGCAGAGCCCGCTCTGGATCCTCTGTCCCCCTCTCTCTGCCCCTCCACTGCTCGCACTCTCCCCAAAATAAAATATATATGTATATATATATATATAAAGTTAGGTGGAGAAGGCTGAAAAGTTTCTCAGGGACGCTTGTGTACATGTCAGCTTGTAACTTTAGGCCCAGGTGTCCCCTAAAGCCAAACACTGCCCCTTCTCTGGCGGCAACGGCAGCTCTACTCAGGGCATCCTAGTTGGTGGGGCTGACCTAGGGAGCAGAGTGTATATATAGTAAATGAAATGACAGCCATTATCCATTACAAGTGCCTCCTTAAAAAGCACTTTTTTACACTTTAATTCCTCTTTTCAAAGTCCGAGGAAAGAGTCTGAGCTTTCTGAGCTCTGACACGAACCCGGGAGGAGGGCTCTTTGGTACGGATTAGCTCAGTGCCGGTGGAAGCCCTCGGGAACTAGAACCACCCCCGATTAACAGGTGGTGCTGGAGAAGAAAGGGGCCACTGCCGGGCACAGACTGCAGACAAGAGAATGCTGGTTATTCTGAAGGAGGCAAGCAGTCAAGTCTTTAGCTCTTCACCTCCGAATTCACCTAGAGAGGGCAGGGAAGAAAGGGTGCCTACCAAGGCAAACAGACCCTCCCCAACAAATCCCGAAGGGCGGCCCTATTGCCAACAGGCACGGTGGCCTAAACAAAGATCTGAAGATTGGGAGGGAAATGCCACCCAGGATACCTCCGATCAGACGAAGCTAGCCGGGCAGCAAGAGGCCACTGCTGCTCATTCTGTTGTTCTATCTAGTCCATGCACCCACCACAGACAGAGACCCCAAAGGCATAAGGGGGTTCCTACCAAGAGAAAACAAAAGGTATGAGGTCAGAATTGTCGAAATATCAAACCCCATCCAAAATACTTAGAACAATGCCTGGCATGTAATACATGCTCACGACATGCTAGCTATTATCACTATAATTCCACATGCTTTCTCAACTTACTCTGTAGGTTACCAGAAAAAGATATGAGTTTTGGCTTTAACTTCTTTACCCAATGTTCATCAAAAATGCTCTCTATCTCCAAAAAGAGATAGATCTTTCCAAACTGGCCCGGGAGAGCTCTTGAGATGAAGACCATGTTCTGGTCATCTGCTGGCACGGCCAGGACTTGGACTTGGGTTTTTCTGGCAGAGCCAGCGAAGGCTCCAGCAGCTCAACTGTTTTATCCCTTCCATAAAAGGCCACTCTGCTCTCCCCTGGTAAGAAGCACATTCAACACACAGATCCCACCCTAGGAAGATCCGGAGTATATCCCACGATTCCCGAGGTATACGATGTCAGCAATGTTCCCAAAATTTTCCAGATACATGAACCTCTGCAAGTCAACAGTCACAAGGAGAAATGGGACAGATATTTAAGAAACAGACACAACTCACACACAGTGTGGCCAGAGTCCCTGCTATGCACTGAGTGCTGCCTCTTCAGTAGTGAGGCGAGGGAGACCTGCACGGGGCGGGTGGGGGGTGGGGGGCGGCCGCGGTGAAAATGCAGCTGCACCCCGGCTCCTGGGCGCCTCTGGCTCAGAGGCTCGGCGGCCTTCTGTGGCGGCCAGGCTCCCACCACCAGCTGTCCTTCGCACAACACAACAAAATCACTGTTTGGGAAGATGGGATTTTCGGTGCCGGGTTCTGTATCCATGAAGGAGCCTGCATCTGTCTCAGGGGCAGCTTCCTGAAACAGCTGCGTGTCCGGGGGCCCCCCGCAGCCAGGATTTGAGATACAGGAGAAAGATAAATGAGACACCAGAAGTAGGAATTCAGGAACAGTAAAAGCAAGAAGGAACGAAACTGCTTCTCACTCTTACCCCACGGGAGTGGACTCTTCCTACCGCTCCCCACTAAGGAATCACACCCCCACCCCCACTGCCAGCAGTCTCTGCTCATCCATGGGGGATATACTCCAGGACCCCCAGTAGATGCCTGGAGCCACAGACAGTACCAAACCCTACATACAGC
Organism: Felis catus; assembly: GCF_018350175.1. Classification (NCBI taxonomy): domain Eukaryota; kingdom Metazoa; phylum Chordata; class Mammalia; order Carnivora; family Felidae; genus Felis; species Felis catus. Next base: position 107,048,745 of record NC_058377.1, on the reverse strand, counting down.
TGAGCCTTGAACTGCGCGGGTCCATTTATACACGGATTTTTTTCCGACACAGTACAGTACTATGTATTTTTTCTTCTTTTGACTTATTTATCTTGAGAGAGACACAGTGTGTGTCCATGAAAGCACGCAGGTGCGCACCAGAGCACGCAGGTGCACACGTTGGGGGAGGGGGAGGGACAGAGGGAGAGGAAGAGAGAGAATCCCAAGCAGGCTCCTCGCTGCAAGGAACTCCAAACTCACGAACCCACAAGATCATGACCTGAACCGAAATCAAGAGCTTAACCGACTGAGACATCCGGACGCTTAACCGACTGAGACATCCGGGTGCCCTTTTCTTATGACTTTCTTAGTGACATTTTCTTTTCTCCAGTTTATTGTTAAGAATACACTTGAGGCGCCTGGGTGGCTCAGTCGGTTAAGCGTCCGACTTCGGCTCAGGTCACGATCTCGCTGTCGCTGAGTTTGAGCCCCGCGTCGAGCTCTGTGCTGACAGCTCAGAGCCTGGAGCCTATTTCGGATTCTGTGTCTCCCTCTTTCTCTCTCCTCCCCCGCTCATGCTGTCTCTCTCTTCTCAAAAATAAATAAATAAATAAACGTTAAAAAAAAAAAAGAATACACTATATTACATATAAAACATACAAAATATGGGTTAATCAACTGTTCATACAATCTGTAAGGTCAACAGTAGGCTGCAGGTAGTTAAGTTCTGGGAGAGTCAAAAAATTACATACAGATTTGACTCTGTGGGGGTCAGTACCCTTAACACCTACGCTGTTGAAGGGTCAACCATATACTGTGAATTTTCCTATACATGCACACCTATGGTAAGTTTGATTTATAAACTAAGCACAGTAAGAGGCTGACAAGAATAATAATAAAAAGAAACAATTTAAACAGTATACTGTAATAGAAGTCATGTGAATGTGCTCTCTCAAAATATCTTCCTGTGCTGTATTCCCCCTTCTTGTCAGGATGTGAGATGAAACGATGCCTACGTGGTGAGACGAAATGAGGTGAAGGATGTAGACACTGTGACGCAGGGTTAGGCTACTACTGACCTTCCGACGATAGGTCAGAAGATCATCTGCTTCTGGACCAAGGGTGACCAGGGGCTACTGAAACCGCAGAAAGCAAAACTGAGTAAGGCCTGGGGGGGGGAGGGGGGACCACCATACCTTCCCCGGCCAACCCAGGCGTCCTCCTGGTGTCTCCACCTCTTTACTGACAGCTCTGCTCTGCCACGTCAAGTGACCATGGTATCTAAAGCTGATGCTGGTTACCCCATGAGGAGATAACCAAGGTCATGTGAGCTGGCCCCACACACGTTCTGAAAACTACACTTGTTTATAGGCAAGAGGATTAAAACGACCCGTCAGGGGAGGGAAGGGGGCAAACCCTGTACACAGGGCAAGCGAGCACTGGCAACACAGCATAGAGGCCTCCCGCCAAGAAATCTTTTGCTCAAATATAAAGCAGAAATCTCTCACCAAACGCCAAACCAGCTAACTATGCCAAATGCCACTTATGATCCAGTGACCTTGAGACAGTACTCAATTTTTCCAACGTTCTTTACATGAAAGGTTAATGTTATTGGGGGGGGGGGCAGGGGGAGAGACTAGAGGGATGGACAACACGGGACCCCGGGAAGACCCCCATACTAAATTCATATCCAAGCAAAGCCTTTCTGGCCCACCAAGAATTGTCTGAGGTATAGGGTTTGTGCACAGAGAGAGGTTTCGAAGGGAAATCTGGATTAAAAAAGCACTCAGTTTTCAGATGCCTAAAGCCCAATCAGAAGTCAAACCACCCAAACACAACTTCCTATGACCATTTCTTCCATTTCTTGCCCCACTCAAAGTCAGAATTTGAAGACAAATTAGGTACAGCTCCAGGGCAGAAGGGCTCAGGCAGCAGGGAGCCGGGGGACCATATTGGGATCATCCTCCTCCGTAATCAGAGGGTCAACTTGACAATGATAGCACTGGCCGCAAGACACAGAAAGGAGGAGGGGAGAGCCGTCAGCACCTGAGCCTGTGGCTCCAGGCAGTCTAAACTCTGGACAACAATGCTGCAGAGAAGCTCTGCGAAAGGAGATTCTCTCTCCCTTGCTCCTCTCCAAAGCCATTTGTCACAGCCCCTAAATAACCAATCCTCCCCTCTCAGCAAGCCTGGGCTACTCTGGTCTGGTCTCTGCCTCAGGCACTTGAGCCTTAGCAGCAAGAAGACGTTTCCATTTGGGAGAGCAGCTACCGTTCCTAACCTTCCGCTCACAATCGTGCCGAGGTCAGGGAAGATACACCCCTCCTACGAAAACTGAAGGTAGTTGTCCAGCTTAGGAACTAAGAAACCTGGCTCAGGGAAAAGAGGGATATTGTGCTGCAAGGGATTCCAAGAATATCCTCCCCGAACCATCCATCAAGCTCTTCTGGAGAGCTGGGGTGTTCAGAAGTGCTTTCCATTTCCCCATGTGTTAGATAAGGGGGTGGGCCTTGGGTAGACACACCCCTGGCTGGGTCACCATCTCCTCTTAAGGAGTCCTGGTCTCCTTAACCCCAGAGTGAGTCCACACCTGCCACAGAGAGCCGGTCGGAGATGGTAATGTGCTCCGGAGTTCACATACTCACACGTGCATTAATCTTTCTCCAGATAGCTGCCTTCATGTGGGGCGATGAGCCGGGCTCAGTCCCGCTCAGAGGCTGCTTGGAGCCTCTGAGGCGGTCACTCCAGTTTGGTTGGCAGTGTTGGGGGTGGGACAGGGGAGGGGGAGGAGGGGAGGAGGGGGAGGAGGGGGAGGAGGGGAAAGAGGAGGGAGAGGAGGGAGAGTATGATCCTCTATTTTCAAGCCCCGCCCCTAAAACCAGGGAGGGAAGCAGCGGAGTTGCCCCCGTGGGCAGGCTCCAATCTCTGGGTACTACAGAGCCAACCAGCTGCAGAAGGAACTTTGGGGAACGTGCACATCAAACACACTGGGAAAAGGAGGGGAAACCAACACGGGTAGAAGTGAATTGGTCTCCTGCCAAGAACTTTGAATGGTACTCCCATCAGAACTAGAACATAACAGGGGGTGGGCAGGTTCATGGTCCCTGGGGAAAGACAGGAAGGGAAACAGTAAAAGCCAGGTTGGCACTGGAACAAAACTCACTCCCTGGCAGGAGAGGGGACAGCCCAGCTGTCTGCAGGGCAGTGTCCATATGTGGTCAGAAGCAAAACGCTGTCCCATTACACCTTTGAGGCGGACAGCCCACCAAGCTCTAACCTTAGGTCAATTTTCACACGCTTCCCCGGCTGTGCCTTGAACTCTGCAGTCTGGAGCATGGCCATTTCTACAACCTTGTAAGTTAAGGTCTCCCACTCGAGCACTTGATGACAGGCAGAAAGGGAGTGGACTCTCTCTGGCTGTGTAGTACAAGCTAATCTGTGACCAAGGGTAGAGCAGAAGCCACAGATGACAGCCCCTCCCACAGGGAGGGAAGAGCTCCTCCGTTGCCGGAGCACAAGGCTGCCACGGAGAGGTGCTGTTTAGCGACAGAAATATGAGGCAGGAGGGACAGCCACCAGGTACTTCCTCTTTCTCAACACTGGCCCACTGGCTGACGTAGACAGCCTCAGGAAAGCCTGCAGAACCTCGGGTGGCAGCGATGGCCCGTGAGTCATTCCCCCCAAAGAAAAGGGAAATCGGTCCTGACCCCAGGGCCTGAAGAAGCTCCAAGTGTCTTTGGCCAGGCTGCTCCGAAGTCAAAGCCAGAGTCATCCCAACAGGACTACAGCCTCAGCCTCCTCTCCACCCGCACCAGCACATAAAGACACCAGTCCGGTCTCTCCCTCTACAACATGGGGTGGGGGGAGCCAGCAGTAATCTCAGCAGGGCACCCAGCACTGGCAACAGGAAGTGACGGCTTCATTTTCAAAGAACCCTTTATACGACATGACTAATAATTATATATCTGTGTGCACACGTATGTGTGTGTATACACGTGTGTAAAATGTCTACGTATGTATACGTATGTATATACATACAACTGATTTTCAGACTAGACCCACACGGTTTCTGGATTTTTCCTTCGGCTGCATAATGAGCTGGCTGGCTCCCTTTCCTTACCTGCAGCTCCAGCCTGGCCCTCGTCCCTTCCTAGAGTCTCACTCTGGGCTCCAGCCAACTGTCTTCAAACGTAGAATGTTCTCTCAGACCTCCAGGCCTTTGCTACAGCCTCCCACCGCCTGGGACACTTTCCATCCGTCATCCACTCCCATTCTTCTTCCTGGTCAGCCTCGGCTCACACATCACTTCCAGAGCTTTCCCTGCTCCATCCCTCTGACTTCACAAGGTCCTTGTCACAGAACTTCAAGCCTCTTGGTGCAAGGACTTCACTGCTTGGGGAAGGGCCTACTTCACAACTCTTGGTGGCTGCCTTGTTCAGTTACGCAAGGCTGAGAGAGCGGCCTGAGGGGG